>NC_031768.1:65358901-65422082 GCF_001522545.3 Parus major | reverse complement strand
TTTTGCTATGCATCTCTGTTTCTGTTGTTTCACTTCTTCCTGGTGGAGACATTGCCTTTGACCACTAAAAGTAATTTTTACACCTAAAGAAACAGAGTGCATTATTTAGAATGGACATAAATAATATAATATATATAAATAATAGCATTATTTAGAAACATACTTATATTTGTTTAAATTAGAATTAAGAAATAAACCCAGATACTTCAGTAGACTGAATAGTGAGCAAAGCAGATGTATTGAACTCTTAATTCCATGGGAAACTGACACTAAGACCTCATCCTCCAGGATGCATCCCAATGTCCTTGTGAATGTGCAGTCTACCCTTAAGCATAAAAATTTAAACCAATAAATTATTGTCTTTTAGAAAAATACATTGAGGATATTGATCACTGTATTATTCATAAGATTTGATTATCTGATATATTATTTCATGACCAAAATGTATGCAAATATATAACAGATATTTTTGTATCGGTTTTAAATGACCATTATTAAGTTCTATGAAGCTGTGTTTTGTTTGAGTATATAAATTAGCTTACAGTGTGAAATTCGACTAATTTTAGACTTGGAATTACCAGCAAGTTTGCGGATTTCTTTTTCCTCATTCTGGCCAATTATTATCAAATAATATGCTAAGGTCCATTTTATTTTTCTGAATATGTGATCATATCCTAACAACTACTCCCTGAAGTGTCTGGAGTACAAATCTCATTTTATGTGTATTAAAAACAGTAGGGAATCTCAAATCAGCTCACTAAATAGCTTTTCTGCAACACCTTATTGAGGAAGAGAAAACTAATATAATTGCCATTTTGCTGTTCTGAAAGCTTTAAATCTGGCAGCCACTGAATTCCAAGCTTATATTGTTTCTGCATGAAGGTCATTTGAAGGTGAAATGAGAATAAACTTGATTTTATTAAAATTTGTATTAAATTGACTAGAATGTTTGTCTTGGGGAGTGGTGTTGCACTTTGCAAGCAATACTCAAGATCTGATGGGAGAAAATAAATAAATTAATTAGAATGAAATGTTTAATACCATTAAATAAATCTAAAGTTTGATGATTTACAGCTCAAGAAAAATGGTGGTGTACACTTACAAGTTTTCAGATTAGATTTAGATACAGCCAGACTTCTCTTGTAAACAAATCAATGTATTACATTATTATTCACAGATCTGTTTTGTACCTGCTTTTCATTTTGTGTCAAGTTATCTGATAGGAGGCAGCATTAGGAATACCCTTGGGCCAGTCACTTTATCTCTTTGTGCTTATGTTTATCTTCTGTGTTAAGTTTTGACGAGGTTTTTCTGTCCTTTGTGAGCATTGTGAGCTCCAGAGAGCAATACCAGTGGTAGCTGTGCACAGCAGTGGTGCTGTGCAGACTATAGTCTCAGTGCAGTAGCTGAATGTTATGGGTATTTTTTAATAAACTTTTTTAGTTTCTTTAATGCCTCTAAGAGGTGTCAGTTTTACAAACGGAATTTTGGCTGAAAAGGATAATATTACTATCCATGGAGTGAGGGACAGGTGGTTGTCTTGTAAATGGAATCCAGAAAAAAATATTCCCTGAATATCAAGGTCTTGTTTCTGCATTGGTTCTGGTTACAAAAGGACTTGACATTAACTTAATTTTTTTTAAATTATGGGAGTGTAGAGTATGTGAGTGTTTACCAGCACATCTTCAGCTGTAAAATAACAGCTGCTTTTGATCGTTACATTTTGAGTGACCATTCCTCATAATCTGAAAAATTCATGTGAGTTTGTTATTGTATTCTGCTTCTCTTTCTGCTCCTCTATTGCCTCCATTAATCTACTTGAACTGAGAGGGAAAGCCAGCAAAATTTATTTGTGCAGAATTTACAGGCAAACAATCAGAATTTGCCAAGATGGGACAACATGAAAGTAAATGTGTAAATTACAACTGGATTGCATTGAAAAAAAAATTAATAATTCATTTCAGTGCTCCTGTGAGAGAACATAAGTATCATTTAAGGGATCGCTATATGGGGTAGGAGAGGAAGATCAAGGTTTTTTTCATTATTGCTGCCAAATACAATTCACACTCTTATTTCAACACAGAATTCTTTCAGAAATTAGAATTAAATTAACCTTGATAATTATTTGAAAAAAAACCCGAAAAATGGAAATTACTTTTCTGAAAATATCAACAGATATGTGTGGGAATAGATATTACACTGATATATACTGATATTGTTAGTATTTGTAATTTTGAAAATGAAATTCATAAACAGGTATAATTCCTTTCCCTTCTTCTCACCTGGCAAATCAGTTCTGAAGTACTGAATGCAATAGAAAATACCATCTTCATGTGACTTGAAGTGAATTTTGTATTCCTGTATAAAAAATGTTTGCATGGGTAAAGGTATTTACACATTGTTTAGAGATATTGCTCGTATGGTACATATAGATAGCTGCTGTGTAGACATATACACATATATACACATATGCCCACACAGACGTGTTGGTTTTGTATAAAAGTCATCTGTGATTTTAAATTAATCCATCATTAAATGATGTTAATAAAACCTGAGATGCTCACAAGTTCCCAAGAAACAGTCTGTGCCTTGGAGGCTGAAGTTCACTCTGAATTAGTCAACAAACAAGAAATCACCTGTACCAGTATAATTACAGCATCAAATGTGCTGGGGCTACAATCCACTGAACGTCCTTCAGCTGCTTGACTGGACTTTGCATTAAGTTTCTTTTTCAGCAAGTGCTTGTTTGTGGTATTCCATTATATACCTGTCAGTCTAGGGCATTAGGAGTGGTGGACATCAGTGACCTGTTAGGAAATCTCTCTCTGACATCTGTTCTTACATCTATACTGCAAAGTGGAGGAAAGCACAGATTGGTTTGTGCGAATGACAAAACATGTGCATTAAAAGGATTCTTCTGTATCCTGAAGTATTTATGGTGCTTCTTACTGTTCTATGTCTGAAAGAAATAACAAAATTTACCAAGATAGTAATGTTTCTGGTGAGTTTTCATGTTAATTCTGTGTAGGCAATGAAAAATTCATAAAGCTCACGAGAAAAATATTAAGGGTCAGTAGTTCAGGCTATAGTATATATATGGGTACATAATGCACTGTGCATTTCAAAATCTGACAGTTTGGTTTTCTATGAATGCTTTATTCTCAATTTTACAAAGTCAAATAAAATAATACCTGTCTGAAAAATAAGGCGTATTCTCTAACAGTATTGTTTCTACAAGCAGTAATCTTTTCCCAAAGTTTTTAAGAATATATTTTAGATATATTTTTGTTTGAATTAACTGCTTGAGTAGCAGAAGCATTTCAGAATATGTGTTGTAGTCTATTACCTGGAGAATTAGTCAAGATTTATTCTGAAATTAGACTTGTCTGAAAGAATGCATTTAAATTGCAAAGTTTTCACTTCTAACTCATGAAGCCTGAAAGCCCATGAAAAAACGCAATAAAATTAAGGATGAAATAAATATTCAGTGAATGTATGCAAATTGGAAAGATTTCTACATTAGTCTTAATGTGCCTGACAAGATTTGTTTCTGTTTTTTTTTTTGTTTTCACCTACTAATGTTGTTGAAATAGTACTTATTTATTTTTTATTATATTTCACACGTAAATTTTATTTCTCAGTTTTCTTTCCTTTCCCCCCATTTAAGATTCCAGAGGCTTATTTTATTAGAGATCCTGATACTTTCCTCCTTACAAAGGACTTTATTAAGGTATATATGTTCTTTTCTGCGCAAAAAAAAACAAACCCAAAAGCTCTCTCAAGACCTGAACTGCATGTCCTCACAGGTTAACATTTTCACATATAACGCCAGTTACTGGAGATGAGAATGGTTAGTTGGTTAACTGAAGCATGCTTGAAAGGAGAAGCAAAGCTTGTCTACAAAATACTAACACTTGGATGAGTCTGCAGCCTGGGAGGAGAGCACCGGGTGAATTTTCTGGACTTTTTTCATGGCTGACTTGGGATATGCCTGCATTGTCACACAGTGTGTTGACCTCTCTCCTTGATGCATATTGCTCCTGACAGTCCCTCTCCTTTGCCCGCAGGCCATGGAGGCGCAGATACAGAACTTTGGACAGACGCCATCGCAGTTGCTCATTGAGCCCCATCCACCTCGGAGCTCTGCCATGCACCTGGTGAGACATGACTGCTGGCTGGGAATGCATTCCCTTTGAACCTTAGGATCCCTTGTAGGTCATAAAGTACTCATTAAAGCAACACTTTTAATGGCCCCCATTGCCCGTGCAGCCATACTTGCTTTGTGTAGCAATAAATCATAGGGCTCTAGCAGAGCAAGGTGTGACTAGCTTTATCTTCACATAGTCCTGGGTTTTCCTTACCAATGTGGATAAAGAAAGCCTCATCTTAAAGCATCTAAACTTGAGAAATACACATTTGCATTCTTGTTTCTGCAAGTGGAGGGAATGACTGCAGGCTTTCCTTAGAGTAAGAATGTTTTGTTTTAAACGATGCATTGTTAGGGGCTGATTTATGAACAATGTCTGCTTGACAAAAATGAAATATTGGAGTTCAAATCGTGCTGGAATCCTCCTGTCAATTCCCCCAGGAGAATGAAATGTATAGTTTGAGTTTCAATTCAAACTCCAAAATTCATTTCCATCACATTCTTCTCTATGCTGCTTGCAAAGAATTGTATGAAATAGCCAGACTGAGCAAGACAGATTTCCGTGCCCCTGAATGCCTTTGATAAAATGCTTAGAGCTAGATTTTTTTTTAAGCTTTGTAAATCAACAGTAATACATGGAGTAGTTTCAATCATTTTATCTATATATATAAGGAAATCTCTTTATCCAGCTGTGCATTGTGAAAGTGGAAATTGATTGGAAGTGGTTGTTGTATTATTTTAAGTGCGTACAAGTCAAACTTAGGTAATATTTTTTTTGCATTCTTAAGATATGGATAATATATTTTTAATAATTCAAGGTGATAAGCAGAAAGGAATATTTGACCTTTTAGAAATAGTTCACTTTGTTCTAACAGCGGCTGAAAAAAAACCAAACCTTAAAACCAGTACTCAATAATAATTCTTGTCCATGTACAAACAATTGTGTCATTTGTAGAATCATGAAACAGATTTGGGTTATTAAAAACTCATTAGGTTATAGACTCCCTAATAAGAATACACTTTACATAGAATTAAATTGTCTATGTTTGGAAGTGCTGTATTTCATATAAGGAATTAATTAAGAAAAATGTCTGTGTTTTTGAGTCACTCTTAAAATTTCTTTTTTCAACTGTTGTAGTTTAGAAAATTAATATTTACTATGTATTAATTATGATATGATTAACTCATTAGGACATATCTCTATTTTATGAATATTAACTACTGAATAATTTTACATTTTACTGTATGCTAATTAATGCTAATGGTCATTTTGTACCCTATAATGATAACCCTTACCATACCTATTCTCTATTTATCCTCGTGTAATGTTCCAATAATAGCTTGTGATCTTGCTCTCCTCCATCACTAGAGTAGATGCACAGGTAGTGTTGTTTTCCCTGTATGTGCACATGCTTGCCTGCTCTTTTTTAACCTTGTTTTCCCTCAGACCTCCTCACTAATTGTGTTATCCCTTCTGTTTTCTTCTGCTCTCTTCTCCTTTCTACTCAACAGTGTTTCCTTCCACAGAGCCCCCTCATGTTTAAAGATCAGATGCAGCAGGATGTCATCATGGTGCTGAAGTTCCCATCAAATTCCCCTGTCACACACGTGGCAGCCAACACGCTGCCCCACCTGACCATCCCTGCCGTGGTGACCGTCACTTGCAGCAGGCTGTTTGCAGTCAATCGGTGGCACAACACAGTCGGTAGGTCCTCGCAGGCACATTTCATTCAAATTTGAAGACCTTAACAATGCAGCTTTAATTCTGAGTGCAATTTAGCTCACTCGCAGGCCTGCACACCAAAATTTACTGTTTAGTCTGGTTTTTGTGAAATAATCACGGCTCTGTTTTCTCTGGTGTCATTCCTAGAAACACTCTCCTTAACAGCAGCACATCACCATGGCAGCCAATCGATTTGTGGTTCCTTCAGGATCAGTCTTTGACATTATGCTTTTCAGGAGACTGCTGTTGCTCTCTACACAGCAAATATTAGTATGTCCCAGGTTTCAGGAATACAGACTGGCACGCTAGAGAGGATACATCCCTATCTGCTGCTTGAGAGAGATTTCAGGATCTTGTCATAAACCTTCCCCTGGGTCTCTGTTGGATTTATCCAGTTTAGCAAGCCTAAACAGCTGGACATTCTCTCACAAAAGCCCATCCACAAAAGGGCCATCCCAAAATGCCCTTCCAGCCCCTTGGCTGACCTCTCCATATTGCCATTAAGACTGACATGTCCATATCATCTGGGCATGCAGGTGCTAAGGCTGTTCCAGGCATCACTAAATAGGTGGCGGGGCCATGAGGTACATCAGGGAACAAACAGGCTTAATTTTCTCAGGTAGTTTCCTGCAGTGATAGCCCTTATGCTGCAATACCTGGAAACATTTCTAATACTCCATCAGGTGCAACTTCATTACATGTAAAAAAACATTTTTTACTATTTTTTTAAAAAAAAGTTTAAAATCTAGAGGGGAAAAAACCCTACAACATTTTTAAAGTATTTTGTGACAATGTCCTCAATGGAAGGTTCCAATGTCAGGAATGATTCAGAGGTGCAGAAACTGTCCTGTGTTGTTCTAATACACTTTTGACTAACATCAATTGGCTAATTCCTAATTATTTTCCCTCAATTTTCAGGGATTCTGTCCAAATACTCTACATCCACCATCATTCATGTCTCCTCCATTTGAGGAAGCTTATTCAGTTCTGGAGTAGCCCTTTCTCATCCAAATTGTCAAAGACAAGAGAACCCAAAATTCCAACCATACTTTACTGTGAAGGAATTAATCTCATTAATATTGCAGTATGCAGGAGTTCGAGGGTTTCCTTAAAAACTGTCATTTGAAGTCCTTTAGTTTAGCTGAAGCTTTATTGGTCCTCATGATGCATGTGAAAGTGAGGTCTTAAATTTTCCTCTATGCTCTTGTAAAACATAAGTGATGTTGCAAACATTCAGAATTCAAGGCGTAAATTAAATTTTACACCATCTGTAAACCTCTGGTCTAAATTGCGGAAAGAAAAAAAAAAGTAAGGAAGACTTTCTAAATATATTATAATAGAAAGTGAGGAAAATGAAACTGTTTTGAGTATCAAACCTCATTGTAATGATTTTCTTAACTTTTACATCTTGCTTGGCAATCATGTTTATTTTGCAGGAGGCTAATCCAGGACAGGGCATCAATTTCCTACTGTTTCCATAATATTATTTTAACAAAGCATAACTCTAGTATAAAAGATAGGTTTATATACAGAAATGTATGCACAGACTGCTAGTTGTCAAATGTATGTAGAGCTTTGTAATTAATAAACAGCAGGAGGCATTTACATAGACATCTCATAATAGAAGTGAATGCATGTAAGTTAATACCAGTAAACATCTGTCCCAAACTGCTTGGGTTTTGAAAGAAGAGGCAGAAAGAAGGGAAGGAGAAGTTCTCAGAGCAGTGCCGTTCCAAAAATGGCAGAGCTAGCTTTTCTTTTACCTCTTCCAGTTGTCTATTGCAGTAGTAGAAAATAGACTTTATTCTTCAGCAATCTGTATGTCCTGTTATTGAGGGTATTCTTGTGTAATGTGGCAGTTTGTGGCAAAAATTGTGTTTTCAGTAGTGACTATTTGATTTATATAGCAGGAAAGGTGCTCAGAAGAGCCAAAGCAATGCTATCTCTGCATGAGAGCAGATAACACTAAATTTTCAGCCCCTGATGCGCATTTGAACATCTTAAGGACTGCTCAGAATAGAATTAACAGCAATAATTGTGGCACATATACTGTAACCTACAGTTTTACATCTAAAACTGTTAGATAAATCCATGAAAAGGTCCAAGTTTCTGTCATATACAGGTTTCCATATGTAAGAAACTCATAACAATGTGTAATCTAATTAACTTTATTTTCTGTGCTAAGATCTCTGATCAAAAGTAAAAAAAAAGTCTCATGCTATTTTAAATGAGTTATTTAATGAATGTGTGTGGCTGCAAAAGTTGTGATGAAGTTGATGCTTCTACATTTATAATTACTTTTACATAAAGGAAGAATTAACAAATGCATATTTGTGTAGCACAGAGGAAGAAATCTTAAAATATTAATAAAGCAAATAGTAAAAAAAGTTGCTTTCTAAAAATATATAATAATCCAATAATAAATTTTTAAACTGAGAAAAGTCATGTCAAAAGGTTTCTATGTGCTTTATTCTTCCTCTCATGCATAGGCCTTCGGGGAGCCCCAGGATATTCTTTGGATCAAGCCCATCATCTTCCAATTGAAATGGATCCATTGATTGGTATGTCAAGATGAAAATGTAGTAATATATTTGAAATTGGCATTTTCAGGAATTATTGATTAAGCTGTATTTGTATATTATGCTTCGTTTAACACAGAAAATAGGAAAATATTTATTCTTGTCAGTCCTGGAGAACTAAAAGCATTAGCTATTGATGCTGAATGAATTACATGAGTGCTATTTGTTATTAACATCACCAGCAACTGGTATTTAAGAAACCAATTAAGTCAGTTACATTGTCAGCCCATATCTATAATTCTGTTCTCTTATCAAGTCACATTAGTAAAATAAAGCATAAGGGTCCTGTGGAGTTAGCTGCTTTTTTTTTTCTCCAGCCAGCACTATGTTTATCAGTGCAGATGCAAATACATTTATTTTCATTCACTTTATGATTTTGATTTAGTTGACAATACTAATTTAATAATGAAAACACTTCTTTTTAAATCAATAGTATTTTTTAAAATCCAGAATTTTTGAGAAAGTGAATTATTTGAGAAATAACATCTGCAAAAATTGTTTGATTGCAGGACTTCCTAATGATCATAAATTTTCATTAATTGCACTTATTTTGTTTGTGCTGGGGGAGGGAGTTCAGTAATTTGAAATAGAAATTTGGGATAGGGAAGGTTCTTAGGGGCAAGTATGCAGCATTGTTGAGAAAAAAGTACATTTTTAAACATAGCCAAATATAAAGTTCCTTTTTTCTCTATGTCAATATTCATGTTCAAAAGATTAGCATAGAAGTACATCAGGAGAGTTAGCTTTCTCGTTCTATGTGCTTCATTTGCTCTCATATAATGACAGTGGTTTTCTCTTTAGGTTTTTCTCTCACTAGCTAAAGCACAACTATTGCACCCATCTGTTCTGGAAATTTGAGTAATTTGCTATTCATTACCTTTCAGCTGGTGGACATAGAGGGTCTGGTAATTTAAATATGTGTTCTTAGAATGTATGTAAACATGATATTGACTTCCACAAGCAATTTTTACATAGAATGGAGTGTGGGGGAGTGGTGGGTTGGCTGAATTTCTTATTTCATGAAGTTGTGAGCAGTTTAAGTAGAACAGCAAAAACCAGGGAAAAAATCAGATTATTATCTGCATTAAGTTGTGTTCTTATGTTAGGAGAAACATATTTGTCATAGTGATTTTTACCTCCCTAACTCTGGCTAAAGTTCGTTGTCAAGATTCCCTCCATAACTACTGTAGAAAGACAAACTCTCCTCTGGAGTTGTCTAGTACTTAGACAGCTATTACAGTGTGAGATGACTTCTCATGTGAAAAAATATCTTCTTTCTCCAGTGAGACTGGAAGGAGTGGATAAAATTAACTTAAATTACATAATCAACTTTCAGAAAGTTAATATTGAGATGGAACACACTTTTATGGTGTTGCCATATCTTGTCAGTTCTGTCACAGGGAAGATAAATCACATTTGCTGGGGACTCCCAGAGGTTAATATCCTTCTAAACAACTCCGTTTGGCAGCTGGGTTGGTGGGATTTTGCATGAACAAAAACTTGAATGAAACTCCTCTTTTCCCTCTGTCCGAGGGAGTTTCTATGTGTCATTGCCTCTTTTTAAAGTACCATCCGTGGCCTGGGTCCCTGCTTGAGGAACAGATGATAAGACTTAGTTTCCCTGGACTGGAAAATCACATTAGGTTTGAATAGATTCGCGGAATCATAAAATATGCTGAGTTGGAAGAGACCCATCAGGAGCATCAAGTCTGACTCCTGGTCCTGTGCAGGACCTTCCCTAAGAGTCACACCATGTGCCTGAGAGCACATTAGCTATTGCATGTATATTAGCTTGGACTCTGTCAGGCTGATGCTGTGACCACTTCCCTGAGCAGCCTGTTCCAGTGCCCAACCACCCTCTGGATAAAAAAACCATTTCCTGATATCCAATCCAAACATCCCCTAACTCAGCTTCATGCCTTTTCCTTGAGTCCTATCCCTGATCACAAGAGTAAAGAGACCTGCTCCTCTGCTTCCCATCGTGAGGATGCTGAAGACCACAATGAGGTCTCCCCTCCTTCATTGGTTGAGTCCTTATGTCTTTAATCTGGTTAAGTATCTGGAAGTCTGGGGTTGTCAAGACCACACAATACAAGCTGTTTTCTGTAGAAGAGATACAAGTCAGCAAGAATTGGCTCTCTGCAGTATATTTAATATTGATTTCATGTTTTATATGGTCTTCTGCCACTTTCCCCTGGTTCAGTTTGGCTTGGGGGACTACATCTGCAGAACACTAAAATTATTACTACATATTATGCAGTACTTCAGGCAGCTTATAAGAAATTGTCATCTCCTGTAAAATCTTATCTCTTATTCAAATAATTTTGTATTTCTGACACCCATATAGACAGCTCTAAATGTTCATATTCAAAATGCTTACTCAACAACAAATTCACAGTTCATTGAAAGTTAAATGTATTCATTTTCTCCTGTAAATGGATGACAGGAAGGTGTTGGAATGGCTTACATGTAAAATGTGTTTTGCATTTCGTTACAGCCAATAACTCTGGTGTGAACAAACGTCAGATCACAGACCTTGTGGATCAGAGCATCCAGATCAATGCGCATTGCTTCGTGGTCACGGCAGATAATCGCTACATTCTTATCTGTGGTTTCTGGGACAAGAGCTTTCGAGTTTATTCCACAGAAACAGGTGACCTCAAATACAGCTCTCTGGCTCTTCCTGGCTCACAAAGTGAACAAAGACTATTGTCTCAATATTACCGTATCTATCACTTGTGCTTACACGTCAATAAATGATAAATGGCAGTTTGTAAAATCCTTCATTATTGTTTCAGCATGATAAATTTAAGATTTTTTTTTTTAATGGGAGATAAAGGATGTAAAAGAAAATAGAATGCAGTTCTATTAATAATAACTTTTGAAAACCATAGTTATTTTCAGGAAATTTATCAAAAGGATCAACCAAAATTTTTGTTGCAATATTTCATGGATCTATTATTTCTATCTCTATTTATTTCATGTAGTAAGGAATTAGGTTGAATATCTTGCTACAGGAACCAGTATTTTGTTGCTTTGTCTGATTATTTAGCCTAATATTACTCAGTATATTGCTAAAAACTAATTGTAATAATAGAAAGGAGGAGGTGATAATCATAGTAAACTTTAGTTTGACATTAACATAGAACAAATACACATTTTTAACATAATAATGTAGCACAATTATGGAAAAGTTCATGTGCAGTCTTATGCATATCACTCATGAAATTCATAAATACTGTTCTAATGCCATGGCTTAAATGCTGATGGAGCCGTAACTCCACTTAATATTCAGTGACTGCAGCACTGCCTTGATCTTTAGAGATAAGGGTTAGGCTATGGATTAACACAGAGAACAGCCTTCAGTAGGAATGGAAAAAAAAGGTGGGAAAAAAAGTTTAATCTTTGTGATTTTTTAATCTCCTAGTATTTAGTGAACTTTAATTACGGGACATGAGACCAAAGTTACATTTGAACTGAATATTAATTATGTAGTTAATGATTTCTAAATGCTGCAAGTACCTCAGAAAACTGAATTTGTATGACTTTGCATTCCCACCAGGAAAATTAACTCAGATTGTGTTTGGCCACTGGGATGTCGTGACTTGCCTCGCTAGGTCGGAGTCCTACATCGGGGGCGATTGCTACATCGTGTCCGGGTCTCGTGATGCTACATTGCTGCTTTGGTACTGGAGTGGCCGACATCATATTATAGGTGACAATCCAAACAGCAGTAAGTATCCTTTAAATAACACCTCTCTCAGAGATTTTCTGTCACTCCTATTTGTTTTAACATTTCTTCTTTCAGCTTCAGAAGTAGTCACCAAATATATCAGTAGCTTTGCTTGCGAGTTGAAAGTTGGTATAAGAAGAGAGCCACATGCTAAACAATACATGGATTGCTAGCTAAAAAAATATTTAAACACTCTCTGTATGTTAAGAGATAATGGGATGGGAGTATAGTTCCTAAGTTTGTAATTGCCTTTATCACTTACAGCATCATGTCATCATAAACTAGAACAAGATGGTTGTGGCCTTTAATCAACAGGACATATATCACTATATTTTGACTTGCCTTTCCCTGGAGATATTTTTTGGCATTTTAACTTACTCCTTTTGTGCTACAGCATGCTATATCAGCTGTTTG
This sequence comes from Parus major, assembly GCF_001522545.3. Lineage (NCBI taxonomy): Eukaryota > Metazoa > Chordata > Aves > Passeriformes > Paridae > Parus > Parus major. The sequence continues at coordinate 65,409,486 of NC_031768.1, read as the reverse complement.
CCTCTTCAAAAAAGGAATGTCTCACATGCCATGGAATTAAATGAGACTCTCTTGAGAAAGGTCTTTCTATAGTTTGGGGAGGCAATCTGACTGAATAAAAATAGAAAAAGATAAAATGTCAGGAAAAGTTTACATTTCATTTGCATGGGACTAACTATGAGTGCTCTGCAGAGTGAGTGGGACACAATAATAGTATTAATTTATATAAAAGGGCACTTAAAGTGCACTAATTTAAAGATCCCATCACCCAAGCCAGAGATATGGCTGCAGCTAAAGAGCAGGTTTGATCCATATACTAGAAGTATTGAGTGTTTTATGCAACACTTAATCCATTTCACTTAAAGAATTTTCTGATTTCTAATGATAATTTTCAACAGAAGGGTTTTGTCTTTGGATAAAAATGGAAGAATCCGTTGCTATCAGTTTTGATCTCTGATTCAAATACTGACTGGAGGCAGTACTGTCAGTTACAGACATCCAAGTGAATGGCTGGCAGAAAAGTGGTTTATTTATTTCAAAGTAAATATTTTGTCAATTTTGCAGCAGGAAACTTTTTATTGAATTTCCATTTTTTTTTTCCATTTGTCTGTAAGCAGAGTAAAAGGGAGACAAATAAAAGCCTTGCTTTCACACCAGATTTTATTTGCTTTTATAACAGAGGAAATAGAGGGGAAAAATAAAATGGTGTTCAAATAACAAATTTCTCTAATTTTTGTCTGTATTCCATTACTTTACATAATTCTCCAATATAAATAAATTCAGTCAGACAAGGATTTTCATGTCTTTGCAGTCTGTTTAGGTTGATGTGATTTTTCTTCCTGAAAGAAAAAAATGTAAAATTTTTTCCTTACCTCCTTTGATTACAAAGCGCTTGGACAGCCTTGCAATTAGCATCTCCTTTCTGGCTCATACAAACTTCTTCAATTCTTTTCCAGATAGAATTATTTTAGTTCTGGTATTATTCTGTCATCACTTACATATCTGAATGCACAGAAGTGATACTTTCTGATATCTCAGATTTAATGTCTTAGCTGTATAACTTTGGAATTGTCTGCCTTGGAGGTCTTTAATTTTATGAAAAGAAGGATATGACCTGGCTGACAGAAATAAATGAAAACAAAAATTACTTGTATCACTTTCTCTCTGTCTCTACTTCTATATGGATAATGCATTGTTTTGCCAAAGAAATGGCCTTATGGTCAGATTAATGAGAGACTGTGATGCAGATAGTCCTGTCCAGTCAAATGAAATCTTACAGGCACAGGCAACAGAACTCAGGAAGACTAAGTACCAAAGACCACTTTGAAATACATTGGTATAAGTGGTAGCTTTGAAATATATTGATAAGATTTTTTAATATTCATGTTGAAGACATGTTGAAGATTCATGCTGGGGAAGAGTGATGGCATTTCTATTATTTCTATTTCTATTCATTGGATTGGAACTACGATGGAGATGCTAATTATATACTAGTATATATTGTATTATAACCAGAACTACATGTGTTGGAAACATACCATTATTAACAGCTGCTTTGACTTTTCATGAATATACATTAATGGGGATAGATTACAAAAACAAAGGGCCTTTAAAAAAAAGGCCTTTAAAAGCTTCTACAACTACTAATGTTTCTGCTGAAGTAATGATAGTAATTTCTACTTGCTACCATGAGCAGACATGATAGCTGTCATATGACTAAGATTCCCTTTAAACTAATTTCCAAGTGTGAAGTATTCTCAACAATCCTTATGAAAATATGTTTGGAGTTTTACAGAGATAAAGCCACCAAAGTAATAAAGAAATATTTCCTACTCTACTCTTCTATAGCTGCTGTTAGAAGGTTAGGATTTACCTTGCAGGGAAAATGAAAGCTATATGATCAATGTAGATCCAATCAAATTACTTAATATCTTTAGAATGAATTTCCAGAAAGATGTAGATGATCTTTTCAGAGGGGGAAAAAAGGGCTATTGTTTTTTTTTTAAAATCTGTCATCTGGAGATACAGAAGAGATGTTTTATACCACAGGATATAAGAAGGTGAAGAAGTCAAAGGAAGATGTCAGGTATAGTAATTATCTGGGTTAGATGTTTGACTTTATAATTATCTTTTAAGCTGAAAGACGGTTAATTATCAATTCCTGCTTCAATACATCCAGTTACCTAAACGAACTTTAGTTGTTTCAGAAAATCTTAGAGGGGAGAAAAAGCAAACCTCCAGTCCTAAATGGTTTGTGTGGTATAACATTTCTATAGAAAAATGTAGATATTATTTCATTCGAAAACATCAATTTATTGTGGAAACAACAAACATCACAAACAATCATTTATGTGAAATACTCTCAGTATTTCTGACAATCAATTTGATTGTCAGATCAAATTTCTTACAGTTTCTGCTAAAATTCGTATTCCAGAATCCATAAGGTAAATGAAATCTTTACTAAAAAACATGTATGTCAACAACCTAACCTGTCAGACTTCTGTAGAACCTTCTGCTGAAATACCTGTACAGGCTCAGTGGGTCACCTCAGTTTGGTCTGTGGAAATACAGAACCAGCTCTTGTTGAAAGACGAGAATTGAGAAAATATGCAAGTGATTGCTCTAGCCCAGTAGTTAAAAGCTTGCCTGTGGGAGCATGGTAAGCTTCATTTTATAATTTTAAAATAATTTTTCCAATTAATACATTTATTAAGTTATAATTTTTTGTTCTACGTTAAGTGTCAAAAATTAGTATCTGATTTAGTTTGAACTTGGCACGATTTCTTGGCACCTCTCACAATCACTGTGAGAAGAATGAAGGTTTACCAGATTTTAAATGCATTTTTTTTTATACACTAGCTTTCTGAAACAGCTTGTAGGAAATCTTCTGGTTAGTGGTTAGTATTTGTGCAAGAAGTAGGAGACTATGTTCCTGACCTCTAGAGACTGGGGGAATTAAAGCCCTCATTCCCATATTCACAAGCATGTGCTGACTATCAGCTATAAGTTGACATAGGATGGGCCCCTGAGAATCTCCAGATTTGGTAGGAAGTAAAATCCTTTTCTATGCTCATACTTGTGCATGTCACATGTCATGATGATTGGATATAGAGATAAATCAGGAAATCAGGAGCAACATGCTGCATTCCTTCAATGGCAGCATGTAGGGCAAATCTTGTCCCTGTTTGTACTTCCTCTGCTTCAACATTGTTTTCATGGCCATGCCATTGCTAAGCTCCAATAGGAGTAATGTTGGAGGTCCTGTTAAGACTAGACTAGAGGCTGGTGTTTGGCAAAGCTTCTGGAAAGAAAGAGATGTGGTATGCTTTCCTGAAGGGAAGTTTAATGCAGGTTTCATGTACGTTTGACATTCCCTTTGTTTCTTTATCCTTCCTTCCTTACATACCACCTTTTGGAAAAACATGGAACCTAATGAAGCTTAGTCCTCTTGCCAGGGTCTGACATATACTTTCTAAGCCAAAATTGCCCATCTGAAATAGCTAATCTGAATCTGCACCTTATTAAGTTGATGACCACGTTGTATAAATCTGCTGCAGCTGCGAGAACAGTGAAAGGTGTCTGTTTTCTCTCAGTAAGATACATGCAAAGGACATAGTTTGCTTATTTTATTTGTTTGAAGTGATATGGGAAATGTAAATCTTTGCAGTTCTCAGAGACTGAATAGAAAAATTATTGTGATGGAGTTTGACAATTTTTGTTTTGATTTTTCTTCTCGTATGATATATTGAGATTTGTTTTAGCTGAGTGCTAATTTGTATACAAATTTCTTCTCACATGGCAACTGTATTAGTCATCACAAAAATGAGCAAAGAAAGTACATGATATGCCCTGGAGTTCAACATGTATCATTATAGCTGTTTCATTTTTATATTTTATGATTACTTTATTGAATGTCTCTTTCAAACAAGTGACTTTGAAAATGAGAATTATCTCAGTCTTTGAACAGATATACCAAACTAGATGATAGAATTGCAGAAAAGTGAGGGACAGATGCTTTCATCTGAAACAGACACAAATTCAGAAACTAATTTGGAAGTGATAAAAATTAATTTGCACACTTTAATTGGAATCAGACTCCTGCATGAAAGAAAGGGAGGGTAGGCAGCTTGTGCTAAATGCTGATTGAATTTTTTGTCAGGTAAGTATGTTGGACCTGGCCGCTTATCCTCTTGAGCCTCTCCATGCAAAATATTACATTCACCCTCTGACTGGTGTTCTTTAAAAGGATCAATGCTACTCCTGTTTTTTTCTCTAGAGCCTGAAATTTCATTGATCTTGGGACTTGACATTTCTCATTACCTATTGTAGCTTCCAAGAGGATGGTCACAAGAGGTGTGGGAGTTAACCCCACTTTTTCTAACAGCAACTGTACTGACCATTGAAAAATGCTGTGTCTATCAGCCATGAGATGGGTTTGTTTAGCATTATGACATTATCTTCACAGGTGCTAAAAATATATCCTGTTCCAGTGAGTGTATTCAGTATATAACTGAAAGGGAGGGTAAATTTTACCATAAAATATCTTTGTCAAATCAATAGACTTTTTTTTGTGTGTCATGAAGTAAATCTTTATGTGTTCTTTTTACATAACATAATTTTGAAACAATTTGAAGTTGTAAACATCAAGGGTTCTGCAGGACTGTGTCTTGAAAGAGCAGTTATTCTGAACTCAGAACTTTTATTTGTTATTTTACATCCCTCTACATTTTTATATGCTCTAGTTTAGCCTTGAAATGGCAGCAGTTTAGAAATAGTCACCAGTGTGCTCTGTATCAAGAGGACTGGGTGGCTGTCTGCAGACCCTGCACTGGCACGTGGGCACCTACAGTATCTGCTTTGTCTAAGGAGTTATTATGGTACTTGTAAGTTTGTACAATTTAGGTATTAATTTTTGAAATACAGTATCTTAGCACTGCTCTGCCAGAACAGAAACTCTTTGAAAACTAGTTTGTAATTTTTACTGGCACCATCTCTGGTTGCCAAAAACATCTCACTTTTAAGGCTGCTGTGTAAAGGTAAAAGAGTCAATAATCCACCTGAGTTATCTCTAGTATTTTATCAACTGATGTCATGCTATGCTGAACACTCCATGGGAATTGTACAATGCAGGGTGGTTCAGTAACTTGCCCAAGATCCCAAAGCAATTTAGTGAAAGAGACAGGAAGAGGTGCTACAAATCCATAACCTCCTGTCCTCCTCTATATTTTACCGTCTGGATTAGTGCAAGGTACCTGAAAGCCCACTCACCTGGGTGAGTTGTATGTAGCTATATACAACATTCCTCAGCCAAATAAACCAGCTCTGCTTCCCAGAGCTGGGAACATTTTGAATATCCTAATATTTTCCTGACAGCAGTCTTTCTTTTACACTCATTGCTCCCTCATGTTGTGGGCATTGTTATTGACTGTATTCTTATTTGAGATATTCATGTTTATTGGTTGTAGCATTATTTTTTAATTAAACTCCAAGATGTTTTTTTCTGACAGCAAAATTTGAAAAGGCTCTTACATTTTTACTTCAATGAAAGCCATTGTATTTTCTAAAATTCTGTTTTCTGATGATCATCCCTGAAAAGTCCTAACAGTAAAACAAATAGCAAAGTAAATTATCTGCAGCAAGTAATTCAGGTATAGCCTTGTACTTGCTTTTGTCAAAGTGAGAGATTAAATGAAAGCTAAAATTTGCCATGTGATTTCATGTTTCTTTATACAGAAGACTCCTAGATGTGTCCCCATAGAAATCTGTACATAATTCCTGGAAAAGGACAATATGAAAGAAATAGTAACACTTTATTTTGTCTTTCTTTCCCTCTTCTTTTTTTCATTGTAATGCAGGAGCACCATCTGCTCCCAAAGAACCTTACAATAATGTTAAGCATTATATTATTCACCAAGAAGGCAAGATGTGTTTTATTTTAGACTTTCTAGAAGAAACTTTCTTGTTTGGAAATACAGCACATATTTGGGTTTTTTTTCCTTCTGCCCTCTAGTAATTCAGTTCAAAGGTTCTCCTTTGGGGAAATTACAGGGAGTTTACAGTGATGGTATCTCAGTTCTTAGGTAGGATATTTTCACCTGCAATTCCCTTAGAGCCTTTGACCTCTGGCTGCATCTATCAGTGGTGATGTGAAAGTGACAGAATATTTTACTAGATTTTGAATGATTCCTGGAGTTCACAGCTTCTTTCCTTTGCAATAAAATGTAATATGACTGAGGTTCATGCCACAGCTTTTTCTATAGAAAGTATCAGTGAATAATTTTTCCTTTGAGCCCTAAGGGGAAAAAATCCCATTTTCAATTACTGCTGGACTGTTGCTCCTAATATTGATATTCCATTGTTAATTTGTATTTACTGAAAAACAGGACAAAATAAGACTCATAGATCTATGTTTCAGGGAAGCTGTTTCTTTTAAGTATTTTCCTTTATAAATCAAGAAGTCAATAAAATATGCTTATTTGCTGTATTCTGGAATTTTACAGTTCCTTGATATTATAGAACTTTCCTAGGAAATACTGAGGAAAATGTCCTTTTTAAAATTGTAGTATTTCTTTTCCTTCAAGAATTTTAGTCATTTAATAATTTCAGTCATCCAGTTTGATGCAGTCTGGTGACACCTCTATAATCATAGCTTGAGCCAAGATGGCTGTTGAGCATAATCCTCTTTTTTTCCAGGAGGACATACAGAAGGAAAAAAAAATGTGGAAAATTTTGAATTTAATTAAGTGCTCTTTTTTTTTTTTGGCTTTTATTTTATGTACTTAGAGAAAAGAAAAACTTGAAAGGAGATGGGGTTCTCAAAGCAAATGTGATGGTGAAATTATAAAAATCAAAATATAGCTTTGATGAGCTGCACAAAGCACCTTTCTATTTCTTCTGACATCCATCCTTCCCTAGCAGTAAAGCTCAGTTTTCAGTTCACATCTTTAGTTTCCAGACTAAAAAGATCCTTTTCTTGCAGTATAGATGAAAGCTTGGGAAACTAGGATTTATTGAGGTAGCTGTTTGCATTAGAGGTAAGAAATTTTTAATGTGTCTGTACATTGGCATAACAAGACCTGTTAACTGACCCACTCTGTTATGTCCAAAGCTGAAGTCTGTAAATCCATGATTGGTAGTTCTCATCTTGTTGAGAAAGATATTAAAATTAATGGAATTGTTATTAAATTTTGGTGACAGAAGATGTTAGGGTTTGACAAGAAAAACTGCAGATTCATGCTAAATTTTTGAGAACTATGATTCTGTACATTTCTGGAAACCCAAATTTTAAAGCTAGACAGTCAAAGAAATTGATTGCTACAGTGGCTAAAAAATGGCAAGCCCATCCCTTCAAATGAGTTTATAAGGGTTTGGTTTGGTTTTGTTACTGGGCTTAAAAGGAATGACCAAAAAGGGTGATTTATTCTTTAAGTACGTAAGAGGGGAAGATGCCAGAAGGAAGACCTGAAGCTAAAGGAAAATGCTAACACAAGAACAAAGAGGTCCTAGGTAGACAAGAAGAAGTTCAAACTGTAATTCAGAATATTTCTCTCCTTTAGAGTAGGAGGAGTCTGGAACATCCTTCCAAGTCACATACCAAGATATCCATTTCATTAACTGTTTACATCATGTGTCTACAATAAAAGACTAAATTCATTGACCCACAAAAGTCTATCCAAGCCTCCATTCCTAATGCATATCTTTCAGAAACCCATGAAATATTTTTTAGCTACCAAAAAGTTCCCTTTTGATTTAGTGTTTAACTGCATTTCCACTTGGGAAACTGCATTTTATTGCAGAGTTGGAATGTGTGCAGCCATTCACCCATTGGGCCTCTCTGTGCCATTAGCTGCAAGATAAGTTTCTGGGCTATTGGACATCTTTTGTGACTGTTACTCCCAATTAGTAGAATCAAGTTATCTCTTTGCTGCTTATGCAATGAAGAGAGAAATCACTTTTAACTCTGTGCAGCTTCCTGTCTTACTCTCCTGTGTCAGTCAGGTGACCCTACTTTGAGTTCATTTCTGTAAACATGGGTATAAGACTTTCATCTTTCTGGTCTCCAAGTGGTAAAGTAGTTCTTGCCTCTTATTTGCTGGTCTTAGGTATTGCACTGAAAGTTCACACGGAGGGAGTTTTCCATAAATCCTACTCTATATCATTTTTCCTGGAACAGAATCTTCCCTCCAGTGAACAGAGCTTGTGCTTGTCTAGGAATATCAACTTCCACCTGGCTGCATTGAAAATAAATAAAAACACTTTTTTGCTACTTTTTTTTTTTAACTAGACAATTATATAATCATGACATACAATAATATCTTTCTCTTGTCATTATAGAGTTGCCCATGAAACTTTGCATCAATTATTTTATTACAAACCTATCTTAACAGCCAAGATTTATATTATCCCATAGATAATATTATTGGTTAGTATTTGATTAAGAATCAATTTCTAGCTCCTAACTGAAAGGTGATTTCCAAACCCGGATTTTCAAAATCCTTATATGTGGCACATAGTACATACCTCCCTACAGAAAAACAATTTAAGATTTGTCATTGGCCCAGCTTCTGTGCCATCTATGTCTATGTCATCCACAGTCAATTGCATATAAAACTGGTTTAATTCAAAACACTAAGACAAATATGTTGAAAAAAATAAATGGAGCCTGTTTTAATATAGCTGTCTTTACCAACTGTACCCCTCTAACTACCAAAACCAGGTAAGACTTCAACACTGGTATTAGTGGTGGCTGGTATTATTGAGATTTATGTTTCCAATTCTTGTTGATAAAAATTGTGGATTAACAATTTTGCTATTTTATACAGAATTAATGTTACAGTAATTTATCTGTAGTTCCCTAGGTAATTTCATTTAGTATGTGAACTACGATGGCAGAGCTCTGGTCCTTTTGAATATCTCAATTTTCTGTATTTCATTTGTGCAATGCAGATATAATGATGTGAACTCTGTTATCTAGCAAGTTGCTAATTTTTTGTTGCCAATTGACTTTCTTAGCCTGGCAGAGCAATATGAAATACTAACCAATTAGGTTGTCAGCATCTGTTGTTATTATTAGAAACAATAGAAATTTTGCTGTTTGTCATGTAAACACTCTATAAATGCCCACTTGTTTGAAATCAAAATAAAATATATTTCAGTCCTGAACATATATATATAATATATATAAAATATATATAATATAAAAATATATAAAATATATAATATGTATAAATAAATATATAGTTATGTATACCAATTACCATTTTTAGGCATATTTTAATTTGTGACCATTCCTTGTGTCTCTGAATCAATATTACCTATGAAGCAGTAGTATGTTTCTAGTGCAGTGTTGTTCTCTTCTTTTCCTACCCCCTAGTTTCATGAAACACATTAGGATCATTATTAAAGGAACATCCTAAATTCTTTAGGTTCATACTGTAAGTCTGGAGACATATATGTTCAATAGCAGAATTTTACATCACAGCTGCTTTCATTAATGCACTGGGAAGTTGTGGTTGTGAAGCTTTATGAAATCTGAATATGTTTTGCTCGGTATCCTAATTATGAGATATTTAATCACACTACACCTCTCATGCTTAATGATTTCAAGCAAATCAAAGTTCTTTTGTTGATAAACCGCATCTGATTTGGCATTCCCTTGTTTTCTTTCTCACTTTTTTTTTTTTTTTTTAACAGGTGATTATCCAGCTCCTCGCGCTGTTCTAACTGGTCATGATCATGAAGTTGTCTGTGTGTCGGTCTGTGCAGAGCTGGGACTTGTTATCAGTGGTGCTAAAGGTCAGAAACATTTTTATTATTTAAGTCTTAACATTTTTAGAGTCTTTTTTAGTGGTGTTTCAGACTTCCCTCAAGCTACATATACTTTAATTATCCCTAAGATGTGTTGTAATTCTAGGAGAATCTGAAGCACTTTTCTCTGAAAATTGTTGTTTACTATCTGCACTTACAAGTTTAGACACAAATTAAGTGGATCATTCCTTCCAGCCATCAGTTTATGCAGCTATTTCTCAGAACTGGAAGAGTATTTTATAAAAATGCATACAATAATTCTAATGACATCTATTGATTTTGAAGAAACCTGTTGATAGAGGCATACATGTCAGGAAGGGCCAGCTCAAAATTCTCCACCTTGATCTTAGTTGAGAGGTACTTTGTAGGCCTAACCTCACTCTCCAGGGAAGCAGGATCAGTTTGCTTTGGAACTGTGTGCAGCATTCTGTCCAGTAGGATTTGTTGCAAGGTTTTCTAAATAATGAGCAGTTGCAGGTTTTCCTGTTATTTATCTATGGAATCCAGAGCACCCAACAATTGCTAACACAAATGTTCAAAATACTTTCCCAAGCCTGCGGCAATATCCTGCACTACTGGTAATCAATGTAAATAAAGCACCAGTCTCAATGAGTGTTTGCTTCATTCTTCCTTACTCTGTTTCTCCTTCCATTTCACTGCTTCTGCCCATCTTCCCCTACTTCTCCTTAATTCCATGCCTACTTTTCTTCCCCCATTGCCCTCTCATTCAGCTTCTTAACTTGTCAAACTGCATGTCTTTTTCTCTTTTCCTTTCCTGTTTGGCTCTACTCTACTCCTACATTTCCACTCTACTCCTACATTCCCATCCAGTGACTTGCTATCTCCATCTATAGAGATGGAGATATATCCATATATATCCATAGATATATCCATATATATCTATGCCTGTTTTAGTCATCCCCTTGGATATCTTTGTAATCATTTTTAAGTTTGCTGCTTCTGAGGGTGAAAAGGATGTGATGCTTGCTCTGCCAGCTTTTGCTCACAGCTGAGCTCCTGGGTTGTTGGTTTTTATACTGTCTTGGAGCATAACATTTATTTTTAAAGCTGAGTGTGAAACTTTTGAGTGAAGCCATTTTTAACAGGAAATCCTAATGGGTCATTAACTCTTGTAATGGCATACTACATAACAGTCATAGGCAAAGTCAAGACATTTTCAAAAGAATGTACAGTGATGCTGGAGCTAAGTCTTTTTATTGCTATTTCTTACCTTTTTAGGCAGATTCATACACTGTGGCTGTCCACCCTTTCCAACTATCTCTGCAAATTTCCTCTTAATATAGATAGAATCTGTACTCAGTTGTCTTCTGATTCAATGACTATTTGCTACTTTGGTAACTTACACATTTTTAGAAGCAAAAGCTGATGGACAACCAAAGATTTTTAAATCAAATAGAGAATATGTCTATAATTGATTGAGAGAAATGGAGGCCCAGTCTGTCTCTTAGTCTTCCCATGCTCCTCCTTTTGCAGCTTTAGACCATATAAAAATGCAGACATAAATAATTTTTTTAAAATTTCTCTTTACCAAGATATGCCTCTTTAAAAGCTTTTTCTTCAGATTGTTAGTTTCAGTCCCTTTGCGGGTTCTGAGACTGCACCTCATGGTAGTGTTGTGTTGCCCTGCCCTCCAGCCTGAGCTCAGCCTGTGCTTCCTGGTGGGCAGCCGTTCCTCTGGAACTGTGATGACACAGGCAGCACTTGAGAACCTACTGAAGCAGGAAGATAGCATATTTAGGACTTCTCTGTGGAAAATCTTGTGAATCAGGTTGATGTTTCTACGCTCTTTCCCAAGAAAACCAAAAAACAGTGGTCAGCCTGTATGCCCTTACAGTCATAAAGGCATCCTAAAGCAGATGTGCCTTTTTGTGCCCATGACCATTCAGCTATGAAGGCATTTTCTTTTGAAAAATCTAACAAGATAATTATTCTAAAGGTGAAGGCATCACTTTTTGCAATATCCTGGCACTTCAGTATTTCCAAAGCTGAAACTCAACAATTTGAGAAAATTAAATATTTCCATTGCAGTGGTATCCCTTGGATGCAGCCAAACTCAGGGTCCCTCTGCATAAGACTTTATGCAAGCACAGATAAAAGCCTGTATCAGAGGGTTCACAGATAAATGAGCTGATGCTGATTTATTCTACCCGGGCAAACCCAGCTGCTGTGTGAATTTTAAAGAACTTAGAAGGACTTAACATGAGATAGCTGAGTATGCCAATATGAATTTACTTTCAGGGTCATGAAACAGTTGTATAAGGAAGAGATTACTGTGCTGTCCAGGATTATCCTGTGATTCATAAAAGAAAACATTTAGAATTTCCTGTGACTCATTACATTTATCAGAGGAGAGACCCTTTTTCTTAGTAAGGATACAGATCTCACTTTCAAAAAAAACTTTTCTCATTGTTCTTGAAATGTAAATAAGCTTAGTTTTGTGTCTTAAAATGTACATTGTAGATTTCATAGCTGTTTGTTTCTTTCATGAGTGCAATAAAAAGACATTAAAATCTCATATTAAAATCTCTCTGGAGCAAATGGATTTATAGTGTGATCTTCTAAAATCTCTTATAGTCCAAGTATCACTGTAACTCTGTGGGCTTTCACATGACTCCCACTGCTGAAACAAATCAGGACTGAAATCTATGCATATCACATGTTCATTGAGGGAGAGGATCTGCAGGAACTGCCATTGTCTATAGGAGAAATATGCAGTAATATGATTACATGCCCTATGGGAGTTGTTCCCACTAGTCACTGATGGGGCCACATCTGTTTAATGTGAATGGGCAGGCTAAAGACAGTTCATGTTGTTGGAGAAAATCACCAAGAGTTAAGCTTCTGAATGCTTGGGAAGAGGAAAGAGTGTTTTAGAAGACAGATCAAGGAAAATTCCTACCAGTCTAAATAAATAATACACTTCTGGGCATATTGTATTTGTTTTCTTAACATGCTAGCTCTTGCATTTCCTTTTCTATTGAGCGTTTTAAATTCCTTAAGTAAACATTGCAGCTTGTTATACCTATGCAACACTAATGTGGTATAAATGTGTTTTATGCATCATTTTTGTGCACAGCCTATATCGTTTGTATGAACAGCAAATAAATTATATATTATGTTTTCATATACAGAAGGTCCTTGCCTAGTACACACAATTACTGGAGACTTGCTGAGAGCCCTGGAAGGAACAGAAAACTGCCTGTACCCTCGCTTAATTTCAGTGTCTAGTGAAGGTCACTGCATCATCTACTATGAACGAGGACGGTTCAGCAATTTCAGCATTAATGGCAAACTCTTAGCTCAGATGGAGATCAATGATTCAACCAGGGTAAATCTAAATGCAACCAAGCATTTGTTGTGTGTTGCCTTTATTTATTAAAATAAATTGGATTTATTTGCCGTATGGTTTAGAGGAAATCATATATGTAAAATTGCTGCCTCATGGTTAAGCCATTCAAACACATACCCTTTTATCACCATCTCCAAATATGAAAATGCACTTCAGCTTTTCCAGAATAAATAAGAACAAATAGTTTATGAGCCCAGAATATTCCCAGAATTTTTCTTTGGAATTAAATTTCAGTGGGAAATATGTCTTTGAAACAAAATGCTCTGAAAAGTCCTCATTCTTCATTTATTAGCCAAGACATGAATTCATGCCTTCGGGGCTCTGCTCTGTCACAAGCACTTGAAGCAGCATTAGGAATGCAGATCGCTGCTCTGCTTTAGGTGGTAGTGATAGCACAGAGTATTGTAGAACAAATTATGGTATGCAGAAATGTGCTGAACTCAAGCATTGGCAGATTCAGTCAAGGAGCTTTTTTGTTATCTATCATGTTTAATACCACAAAATTGTTTTTAAAATTTGATGATGCAAAATTTGTTGGTTTATTTTTGGACTAGGGAGAAAGAGGAGAGAAAGCATTTTGCTTCAAATTTAAAGTGGGCAGGCAGAACATAAGAAATGCTTTTAAGTCAATTCAATTTTTAAAATATTGATCCATTTCCGTAAAAGCTAACTGTGTGCTTAGGATTTTTCTTTTTCTCCTGAAGGCCATCCTCCTGAGCAGTGATGGGCAGAACCTGGTGACAGGAGGAGACAATGGTGTAGTGGAAGTATGGCAAGCCTGTGACTTCAAGCAGCTCTATATTTACCCTGGCTGTGATGCTGGCATAAGAGCTATGGATCTGTCTCATGATCAGAGGTGAATTTGTCATTGATAGTTGTATGTAAATATTAATATTCCAGAAAGAATACATCTCCATGAACTTTTGAGTATATAGTATGGAGTTGTTAACAGGATGCGTAAGAAACAATTACTCCAGTTGTTTTCCTGTTAATTTTTCTGATTCAACACTTATTCTGATACTTGAGTCTCATAATGTAAGCACTTAACATTAAGGTGAGGTCTTATTTCATTGAAGTTAGTAAGCCAGACACACAGCTAGAAAAATATGGCTAAAATTGCATTAAGAACAAAGGAATAGTCAGGTTGGGTCACAGTGCTGTAGCACCTATTAAATGCCTTAAAGCCAATTGCAAAAGTTTGAGACACATTTCTGATTTTCAGCCAAGCTTAAGAACTTCAGACAGTGTAGCAAAAAGTGCCTTGTTCTTTTAGCTTTTTTCTGTCCATGAAAAGCTATAGCTCAAGAAAGCAAAGGGGAATTAACATCAACATCTTTGATATCTTTTTCAGAACTCTGATTACTGGCATGGCTTCTGGCAGCATTGTAGCTTTTAATATAGATTTTAACCGGTGGCATTATGAACATCAGAACAGATACTGAAGCACGGTGAAGAACTGAAAGCCCAGGTAAAGCTGAGAGCACAAGTGCTGCAAAGAAAGGTGTAGTCTCTGGTGGAAAACCACGTCTGCATTGACCTCCGTTGTACATTCCATTACACCCAGCAATAGCTGTACATTGTAGTCAGCAACCATTTTACTTTGTGTGTTTTTTCACAACTGAACACCAGCTGCTGAAAAGCAAGCTTGTATCATGTAAATTATATGAATTAGGAAATGTTTTGGTAATTATTTCATATATCTTTGTTTATTGAGAAAAGGTAGTAGGATGCGCCACAAGAGACTTTTGAAAATTCTGGGGAACCTTGTGTCCAGTTATTTCAATGTTTAGGCTTTGAACCTAACATGCATCCCATCTCCAGCCTCTTTTCAAGCTGAGATTAAAAAAAAATATGTTTGATACTTTGTACATCAGATGCACATCTTAACTTTAAAGGGATACTTTTGTAAAAGTAAAACCTTGTATAAAGAACAAAACTGTTTCTTAATTTTATTGTGGAGTTACAACTTGCATGTACTTTAAACCTGATGTCTTGAAGGAACAGGTGCATTCACACAAATCAGACTGAAGATCTGCCGAAGGGTACAGCTTGTGTTAAAGGGTTGAATTTGGGAGCAAACAGTAATTCTGACATTTTCACCAACACATTTTTCACTTTTTGAATCTAAAGTTTACCCCTCTTAAGTGGAGTTCTGCTCACGAAGCATTTGGATAAAAAGCCATCATTTGCCATATTTATACTTTATACAATAGAAATTAATTTCCTCCCTTTTGAATTTAAAGACTAGACAGAAGGGGAGCAAAGAAGGAAGTTCAGTTTAATGCTTTGTAATGCTTAATGATTCCCAATACAGACAAAGTGCTATACTTCTGGATTATTAACATTTGGCACATAAATCATGGGCAAGAGAGCCCCCACTGATTTTTTTTCCCTAATTTTTAATCTGAGTAGCTTGGTTTATTTGACAGCCTTAGCCTCATCTCAAAGGTGACTGAGGTTGTTCTTTTCAGTTCTTCTGAATATCTCACCTGAAGCCACTCAGACTAAGGAACTTCATCTTTTACAATACTGTAATGATAACTATCAGAATAATTTTCTGCACATTGTACTGATCAAATTACACACCCAGGGGTATATACACTTTAATTCATGTTTCTTCTTTGTATATTTGGTGACTGTATTGTCATAGATGTACATATTGTGTCGGTAGGGCTATGAGGCATGTAACAGGAATGTAATTTTCTCAGAATTTACACTCACTTGCAGTCATTTATTTAAAAAGATAATGGATTCTTTGTATTGGCACTTTGCACCAGGAACATATCATTATTTATTGATGTGATTACTTATTTGTTATCCACCTTGTATTAGTAAGTTTAGCCCTGAATTTCCTTCTTCATTGTTGTTTGTATTTATAAGGTTTGGAAATCATGGGGATCAGCGTAATGATTAAGTTATTCATCACCTGTCTGTAAGCAATATCTTGAGTTTGTAGCTTAGAATTGGGAGACTATTGAACATCTGGAAGACAAGTTCATTTCATCTTGAGATCATGGTGAAATATTTTGGATATATAAATTCCTTAAGCTATTGTAACCATGTTTTATTGCAAAGATGTAAAATATGCCAGATGTGTGTGAGTTGGAAATCAAAAAGAAAAATAAAATATGCAAAGAATTCAGTGATTGTTTTTCATTCCAATGAAACTTTTTTTAAAAGCATTCCCATTATCATTATGAACAAACAATTATTTTTGACAAATTCTTACTTATGTGCTGATTATATGCCAAAAAGTATTCACTTCTGGGTGGTTCTTTTTCCTGGGATCTCAGGGAAAAAACCCCACAGGTTACAGAGTGACCGCTGCAACTCTTTTGATTGTCATGACAGAAGCTTTTAAAGTTACTTTGTTCAGCAGAAGTAAAAAAGTAGTAGAAAAAAATCCCTTTAAGGGATATTTAGGATCCTTGTGAGCAGGAAATAATCTCATGTAATAGATCCCACAGAGAGCAAAGATTTGATGAGAGAAGTTTTGGATATCTCTCAGTATCTGATGACATGGAATAAATTTAATCTTATTTTGGGCACTGGAAGTTACATATCTAGACTACCTGCACAGCATAAGGGAACAGGTGGGATAAGTTACCTTTTGGAAATGCTGAGTACCCTGCAAAGATTACAGCAAGTAAGTGGAAACATGTGGATATCTATATGTCAGATGTGCAATTTAAGGTAGAAATGTTAAGCAAAATACTTTCCTAATAATTAGAAAACTCCCAGAAGTTTTCTAATTCTCAACAGCAGAATAGCAACCAACATTTCAGTTTGTTGCCCTACTTATTTCCTTTAAATTTAGAAGGATTGTTGTTTAAATAATTATCAAAATGAACTAAAGCAAATATTTGAGAACCTTGTTAGAATACTATACATTTTAGCAGATATCTATTTATATCAATCAGCTTTTGAAAGTGTTACAACCTAACTTGATTGTTTTGAAACTGTAGGAGATATGGGGGGAGGAGAGGATTGGTATGTTAATAGTGTCCTGTGAAACAGTTTATTGATATGTCACAACCTCCATTCCATCATTATACAAGTGTCACCTCTAATTATGTATTTTATTCAACAAATTGATTTCAAAATACACCATTTCAATTAAACAAAAAATGGATATTGCTATTATTTTAATTAATACTGCTTTTTCATTAAGTCTCTCAGCATTAAATACAATCGAGTCACAAGTTAGGAGCTTTTGTGGCCATGCAAAGCTGTACATAAGAAATTTGCTATGGGTTACAAGAATAAAAAAAACACTCTCACTCTATAGCATTAATAGGTAGGGACCCAAATAAGTCAGACTCATAAAAAAAGCCAATAATAATAATAATAATAATTTAATGTTACTACTACTACTACTACAGATAATGATAATTGTGCCAAAATATTGAAATTCCTTTGTTTTATTTATTGATTTGTGTTAATTACATTAGTGTACACCCATCTATTTCAGGGCCTTTTATAATAAACCAGCAATACACACAGATCTCCAGTTTATGTCACAAGTCTTTTCCAATGCTTCAGCTGCCCATTTCTGTAACACAGTAAATCTTGCCTTTTTTCTCTCTAGAAATTAGAGCTACTGATCCCAGGGAGTCTCTGAGAGCTGCTTGTGGAACACGAAGCAGCTTTGGCCAAACCAGTAAAATGCAACGAATCTCTCAGCTAAGGGAGATGCGGCTTTCAGGATACAACTGTGCAGCTAAAATACGCCTACGATGTAAATAACGCACGGTTATTGGCTGCCTTTCTGCCAGTTCATCCTCGGTTAAGCACCGTGCTACAAGTCATTGCCTTCCAGGAGAAATGATGCAACAGCTGTGAGGCGTATTCCTCGTCCAGATCCTACCACTGTTGAGGAGAATGCTGCTTTCTCTACATGAGCAATAATAAAATAGAGGCTTCTGCATATTTACCCCAAGGAAAGACTAGTTAGGCTCAATTTACTGGCAAAGCTTTGGATAAATAATGATTATGTTGATAGAGAATCTTGCGGGTTGTGTGTGTAGAGCTAAAAGTGCTGCCAGTGAGCAGCAGTTGTGGAGAATGCTTTTTATAATGCAGTGCATCAAGCCTGCTGACAAGCAAGCAGGATGAAGCAAGCCTCGTGCTCCCAGGGATAAAAGCATTTGAAGCAGACACAAGGAGCGAAGGGCTGACTTATGACAACAGCAAGAGAACCACCTCCTGATACAAGATGTTTAGTGCATATGAATATTTAATTTGGATCCTTAAAGCTGGAGTTTATGCTTACAATTTTCAAGGGCTTTACTGTGGATTTATTTAGGCTTTGGGGTGTGTGTGTGTGTGTGTGTGTGTGTGTGTGTTTCTTGCAAACTCTAAAAATGCACAGACTAAAGCTGGTATTTAAAGGAGGAAAAAAGTACTGGACATTTATATGTCTATGTAATATGGTACAGTTTATAGACTCCCTAGCCTAGTGATTAATTTTGCAAAATTTACAGTTAAATTTCAATATCTGAAACCGGTAAGAAAAACAAGTCTGGTGATTGCTTTCTTATAAAGTTTATAAACTGTGGCCATATAATTAGTTTAAATAAGGATTTACATAGATGAAAATCTGCCAAACAGCTGACTTGGTTTATGGGTCTTTCCATGGTGAACAACCACATTTTGGACACTGGAAACAACTACATTTTTAGATACTGACATGGCAGTGACTCAGTCCTTCATCAAAAGAGTTATTAATTGGATGGCTTTCATGTAATCATTGTTATTCTTTTTACACATTTGAAAACTCATCAAAACTATCAAGTCTATCTATCTTTCACTAATTATTGTGATAGTAAATAATCTTATTATTTTAATTAATCCACAAATTACTTGTAAAGTACTATTTTCCATAGGATGATGTCACAGTGAAGACTCATAATTTGTTTCATTTTTCCTATTACTATATTGGCCAGGATTTTTAATTTTAATCAGGTTTCTTTTTTTAAAAAGGAACGAATTGATAACTCAGAAGATACCTCATCCATACCCTTTAAACTCTTTGGGGTAAATTACAGAAGG
The DNA here is from genome assembly GCF_001522545.3 of Parus major. Classification (NCBI taxonomy): domain Eukaryota; kingdom Metazoa; phylum Chordata; class Aves; order Passeriformes; family Paridae; genus Parus; species Parus major. The sequence goes on along the minus strand of NC_031768.1, from coordinate 65,390,279 downwards.
CTCTGCCATGAGACATTTTACATTAGCTGAACATTTAACCTCAAGCACACAGAAGTTAAGTAGTCCCTATTATTTAATTTATATTTTTCATGGAGGGATAGGTGACACATATAGTATTTTCATCAGGAACTTGTAGAATAATACAGTTCCACCTTTAAAGTCCCTCAGGTAGTTTATTTGCCTTGTGTAACATCCCCAGCTAGAGGAATTTCTACAAAGTCCTCAGCTCATTTCAGAGGACCAAAGTGACACCAACCAGTGGTCAGAGTGGGCTCAGTTTGTTCTGGACTCAAACCACTTATGTCCTTCTCTGGTGTGGGTAATTTGCCAATGGATGTGAGTTAGCTTGACTGATTAATGAAACTGGGTATTGTATCAGATGGGCTGGAATTCCTGAAACAACGGCAAATATGTTACATGGACTGATTTCATGTTTTCATCCCAGACATACTCAGTTTCCAGGTCAAAATGAGGAGGATTCCCTCTGCTGTCTCAGCCTCCACACCCCAAGTTTCAGGTGGAACCACAGCGCACATCCCCAGCAGCAGCAGTGCTGCCGGGCCAGGCGAGGTGCTGGGTTACACCTGTGCTGGGGACAGCCTCAGGGGATGCTGGGGGACACAGAGGTGTAATTCTGGCTGGGCTGGGCTGGTGTTGCTGTCTGAAGCCATCACACCATCCTGTTGCTGATGTGTAGGAGGCTATCTAGGTGTGGCACCAATGGCCCTCGTGAGTGGGGGCTGAGGGAAGAGGGTCCTGAGTTAAATCCTGTTCCTACTGACACCCTCTCTCCTCCTTCAGATTTATCTGCTTATTAATCCCATACAAATCCAGCCAATAGCATGAGAAAGTAGGGGAAGAGGAGCCTGGGCTTCAAACCCCTCCTCTGAGAAAGCCATGTTCTCACTCAAGGCAGGAGGAGAACAGCATTTTTGAGCATATGATGGGGATTTAATACAATTTCATATTAAAGCGTGTTCCTTGTGCACTGGACACTTCCTGAAGCTGCCAGGGGCAGGAGAGGGACAACACCTACAGTTGACCTAAACCCTCATTTGCAACTGGACCTTGTTGGACTAAGGTATTTATGTGTGTTCTGGTACAGGCTGGCATTTCAACTGTGCATTGCAGTAAATGATACAAAACAGCTTTCATGGATTTACAGGCAGGTAGCTAGCCTAACTCACAGGAAGACTCACAGGAAGGTAATGTCCAGTACTGGTTGACTGAAAAACATATTATTGGAGAGAAAACCATGAAGATATAAAGGGCAGTAGTATAAATGTCACAACAGATGAATATACAGCAACATTTTAGACAGAAGAAATTTTATTCCAAAACCCAGAATATATCTTCCAGTTTAATGAGTATCCTAAGTTCCAGTGACGATGTATACTGACTGCAGATCTTTTGCATATGTTCTGGGCTTGTCCAGAGTGACACACAGTTGGCAACAGATGATAATTAGCAAATGCATACAATCCTTTTGCAGCCTAGAATAACTCATTTGCAAGACTGGTTTAGGAGGTACTGTGGTTGCTCTTGTCAAACATTCTCTTCTCAGTGAACTTTAGAATACTTCACCTTAAATTTTTCAGTCAAATATTGATCTCAATGGCTTTTGACATTTGGACAGAGGAGATTTTATGAAAAACTTGGATTTTGAAATGCATCTCATACAGTCTTAAATAATGAGTTCAACATAATGTGGTAATACCTGTAGCAAGTATTTTCTGTGATAAAGTAGATCTTCTCTAAGCATGGAAAAACATTGTAAAAGAAAAAGTAATTTTTATATGTAAAGCCATTTCTGAGAAGACTCTGGAACTTACAGGGGATTTTATACTAATACCTTCTCTTTATGTACAGAGAACAGCTAAATAAGATTTAGAACAACAGAAAAAAAAGCAGGTTTCATAAGCAATTATTTTTTACCATCTACCACTTATCCATTTGTGTGCTATTGAGGATTCTTCAGTCATTTAGGTATAAGTTGCTATGTGCAAACTACATCTAAATGTGCAAAGTATATCAAACACAGGATCCTCACTGTTCTGTATTCTCTAACAGTATTCAACCAAGGACAACAGCCAATTTTAGCTCAAAACCATGTTTTTGGTGAAACAACTTTCAACCTCAAGCACATCTGAAATTTTTCCTTTCTTTCTTTACACATTTTGTGCAATCTTACTTTCAAAATATTTATTATATTTATATATAAAATATATTATATAATATATAAATATTATATATTTATAATATTTATTATAGCTATTATATAATTCTGAAAAACAGAAGCAAATAAGCTCTGCTACATCCTAAGGTTATTATTGTTCAAAATAGCTGTTACTAGAGAGGCTATTGGACCTAATAGGTGTAACCCAAACTTTAGAAACAAAAATAAAACCACATAAAATTATTTTTCTATTTGCATAGTTTGTCTAGATGTGGCAAGCCATGTGTACTATTAAAAATACTTAGCTGATGGCCTCTATTTTTGTTAGTCATACACTCAGAGCTGCAAATATGAAGCTGTGCTTCATATAAAAATTTTTATTAAGTAGGTAAGTTTACATGCCACAAATATAAACTACTTCTTTTAGCCAAGTTCACTCAAAAGTTGTAAGATCAGTAAACCTGAAAAGCCCTGTGCAGTCTTACTGATTTTATTGCAGAAGTGCAGGAGTTATCAAATAGTGCAAATTTTTCAAGAAGCTTTTCTTTCAGGATTTTTTAAAAATTTTTTCAAGGTGATGGATAATTAAGAAGAGCAAACTCTTAAGTCAGCAAACTAGGATTTTCAGGCAGCAGGTGGATAGTTTATATAGCTCCGATTTTCAAAAGACCTTCCTGGTAATGCTAGATGTGCCAACAGGGCTGGCCAGCAATTGGATCATATGAGGCAGAAAACAAACGTGGAGAACTGCAAGCACACAGCAAGGTGCTTCAACAATCCTATTTTCTCATGGGATAATAAGAATGGACAACTCATTCCTTGGCATGGCTTTCCAAGGCTTTGATAAAAGCACCGTATTGTCCTCTTCTCAAAGGAAAGACATCAAGTTGGCCTGAAGAATTCATACAAATCACTGCTGTTCAACATTCTGTTCCCTGAAGTAGGAATATCCAGATGAAAGGAACTGGGAGCAGCACCACCATCATCTGAGTAACGCAAGTGCTCCCAGCTTCCTAACAAGTAAAGCCATGTTGCTGACAAGCACCCTATTAGCTCTGTCTTTCAAAGCCTTATCTAAGGAGACTGCTGTGAAATCAGGGAAGAAAATAAGAATTCAGCTGTCATAACAGCCTGAGTGAATCACCTGGCTGAACTTTCTATCTTCAGAAACCAGTCACTGTAACCGAGAAGTGGATCTGGAGAGCCCACCTTCATGCCGGTTCCAGCTGATAAGTTGAAAGTGACACTTGGTGGTTAGGCTAAATGCTTCTCAGAAAGCCCATATCTGAATTAAGGGAAGACCAGATGCATTCCTTGATTTCACAAACAAGTTCACTTTTCCTTATCTATCCACTACACTAAAAATCAATGTGTAACTGAGAATGCAATGGCTAAAAGGACTCAAGACACTTATTACACAAGACACTTAAGCTCAGTGTTATTTATGGTAGAAAATTACACTTGCTTACAAGGTAGTTGCAATAAAAGGTTTCTTGAAAATTCAAGCTTGTTTTATATGTTTAAAAAAGTTATCATCACACAAATCTTATGCAAAAGAAGACTGACAGGTATTTAGATACAAAAGAGAGACATTTTGAATTGACTTTACCACTACTAAATCTAGTTTACAGCGCTACACTGGCTTATAAGCCTGGTTAAATTCCAGAGGAACACACTTCATGGCAACATTTATCTGTATATCACACTTGACACTTAATTTATCATAGTTTTCTCTGGGTCTTCCAGCAGAGAGGACAACTAGGCTGAAGTCTGAATTTCTAACAAAAGTCTGGTGTGACCCCTACGAATTAAATCATATAATCATTAGCATTTGAAGTGTACCATGTTGTAAAAACACCTCCTGACGACAGAAACTCAAAGCTTGCTGATTCCTGTTTGGTGTGTTCCCAAATGAACTGATTCTCATTGCATGAGTTCGTGTCTTTGAGCTGCTTACCAACACACAGGTAGGTTTCAAGTCCCTAGGATGAGACCTGCTCTGCATGGAAAGGCACCTGCAAAATCCAGGATATTTTTCACCCAATGCTTCAGTTGTCCAAGATCAGATAATCAAATCTGTACAGGCCACCAAAGGGTGCCTTTATTGCAAATGGAAATGTGTAAACAGGCACCCGTGGAGAGGGAGCCATTTGAGCTATTGAGATACCTGACTTACGTGTCTAAGATGCTAATGAGAGAAATCTTTCTGTGGTAGTCCATACTTATTTCTCTCCACCTGTAGCAAATACAGCCTGGGGTGACTGGCTCAGAAGGAAATACCTCATATCTATAGAATTTAATGCATTATAAACCAATGTTGTTCATCCAGTCCCTCCCTTCCATTTGATCCTGACAAATTTGGACTCTCCCTGCCCCGCAGGTATGGCTTCGTCTCCCACCTGTCAGGTAAAGTGAATCAGGAAGTAGAAAGAGATACCTTCTTCCCCTTTTTTTGTACCCCGCTGTCTTCATTCTTGATTAGATCAGTTCCTTGGATGTATTAAAGTTTAGTCACTCTGTCCAACCATCACCTCTGAGAGCTGTGTTACAGCTATCACCCCGAATAATGTTGAAGGGGATAATGTGTAGAAAGGGGGAAAGTGAAATAGAGGAGGAATACAAAGGACCTCAGGAGTGGGAGAGGCTACAAAACCTGGCATGTTCTGCTGAGAATGGGTTGTCCCTGGGGAAGGCAACCTGAGGCACTGGTTGTGTACAAAGTAATACATCCAGGGAGCATCTACTTCAAGTCAGGTAAATACAGGGAGAGGGAGTTTTCAGGCTGGATCTTGGCAATGGTAGTTTCAGCATGATTTTCTGTCTCCCGTGGTCCTAAGTGCCTGTAACTGTGATTTCTGTTTGTATGCTGGTGAATATTTGGATTTGCATTTTACTGTATCCTGATTTGAATCAAAGGCGATTTCCTACAACCTGCCTGCAACAAAGAATCCCTTACTGGAATACAGCAAATTCAAACTGCAAGATGAGGGCTACAGGATAAGTGCTAAATTCGCCAAAATCCGACGGAAGGTACACAGAGAGCTCAGCAGCCCTCTGTAAAAGGTGAGCAAATGAGAATATGTTCTGGAGATCTGGTGAAGAAGTGACTCCTAGATACAGGTAATAGTCAGAAAAATTCCCTTGTGTTTGAGGACCATGCTTGGACCCAGAGATGTGTCCTTAGCTTAAGCAATTTCTGATAATACAAAACTAAGTGAAGGTCACATTGAGGAGTGAATGTGTTGAGGAGTGGCAACAGCAGAGGTTTGCAGCCAGACCTATAACCTGGGAAAAGGCAGGGTAAAGTGGAAAGGAGAGAAGCCTCAGCATGTTCCAAAAGGTCCCTGATCTAAAGATAGCATGCTTATCAAAGGACAAAAAGTGAAAATACAGCACCATGCCCTAATGAGAAGTCTGAAAATATCATATATTTTCTGTATTTTGTAAATAATTTTTGTAAATATTTTGTAAATGCCTTTTAAGCTCAATTGGCTAATCAATCATACAGCTCTTAGAATATCCCAGTTTCTGTTCCTTAACTGTGGAGCACAGATGCAGCAAAGAGTTAGAGAGAAAGCAGAATTAATTTGCTAAATAATTTAACTGAGCAGGGTAAGTTAAGTAGGCTCCCACAAAATGAAATTCATTATAGCAAGTGGGCCTTACAGGTAACACAAACACCTGCCTGAAATACCTGAGAATCTCCACAGAGAAAATTTCAGAATGTCCCATGAAACTGTAAAAATTGTTTTGTGTAAACTGTTGTACATTTTATTTGTTAGATTGTGTTTATTTTATTGTTGGGGGACAGAAAACTGGTTATTAAAAACATTTGATTTCAGTCCAATGTTTTTTATAATTTTACTTTGTCAACAGATGGGGGGATATATTCCAAACACATAATGGGTTTATTACTTTTCAAATGCAACTGCTGCCAAATCTCTAACATTAGAGTCTTCTCTCAGCTGTAGCATTGTGAACAACAGGATAATTATATTGAGATTCACAAATGTTTATGACATTTGAAATGAGAAAAAAATTATTTATAATTAGTATATTTGCATTAGGGTGTAGGTGTTGTAATAATTCAACAAGTATTGTCATCAAAGTAGAATGGTTTGGTGATAGTATTAGTCACAATGAGCTTCAAAAATGGCTGTCAACATTTGTTCTTAGTCAACTCTGATACAGAACTGTATAAAAGACCAAACGCATTATATCACAATTTCTAAGGTTGGCTTGAATTATACTACTGACATTTTATTATATATATTGTGTTGACCAGCTTTAAAAAAATTTATGTAGTGTTTGTTTTGGAATGGAGGTAATTTCTGTGGTTATGGATTAGTAGTGCAGCTTGGCTTTTCCCACTCTGTGTTACCCCAGGCTATAGCCAGAGAATAATTTCTGTTTGATATTGCCAACTTGGAATTTATAGGTGCACAGCTCAAACCACCAGTTGCCAGAGGCACTCATAAACCCTTCTTCCTAGCACAAACTATCAATATATAACCTGATCAGGACCATGCTCTGAAAATAATGGCTCTTTGTTTCCTTCCAGCTGCAAAGCGCCATTGCCGGCCACGCAGGATTTGGGTAAGAGGAAAGCAGTGATAGTTACTGTTCTCTGACAGATGCCTCAGCAATTTCAACCTGCTGATATTCAGTGGAACAAAATAGCCCTACTTGGAGCCATTCTACAGAGAAAATCTGGCCAAAACTCGCATTTGGTCTGAATGAGAACAGACTCAGTAGCCCGTTGTCTAACATGGAACTCTGAAGTGGAGGAGAGGTGAGTGCGAAGGTCCTCCTCCTCTCCTTCCTCCTCTGTTCAGTCCAGACATTTCTGGCAAAGTGGAATTTCTTCTACAAATCAGAAATTTTCAGGAATCTGACAAGTCTAGAAGAAACATCTTTTCATGTAGCAATTTTATCAGAGAAAAGAAGCTCAGAGTTGTGTCTGTAAGGCGCAGATATGAGACATGAAGGAGTCCTTAATCCAGAGCATTTTTTAAATGTCAAGAGCACTTTGAGGAAGACTGAGCAGGATCTGATGCCTGGGCAGGTAGTAAACAGACTCAGGCATGGAAAGAGTTCACCCTTCATCAAAAATGTTCAAAAGAGGATTTTATTACATTCCAGTGGTAACAATAAGCCTCTCCTAAACCACAGGAGTTATTATCAAAAAAAAATATTCAAGTATCCATTCTTTATTCATATCTGCCATGGGAAGACCTTTGCAACATCAATGAAAGCTCAAGTAGGCTACAAAATTTATGCTGTATGGAGAGGAGGTTTTTAATAAAGGCATAAAAGGAGAATGGATGCTAAGCATGACAAACATCTGCACAAGAACAAAGCAGGTGAAAACCATCTTCATCTGCCCAGGTCTACAAATGCTGTGTGTGCCCTTCCTGCCACAGAAACAGGACACTATAGGCTCAGCTTTCACCATCTCCAAAGACTTAGCCAAAAATGTGGAAGAGTTGAAAAATACATCAGATTGTATAATTTAGGAGATCATAAAACCAGTAGGAGAGTTTGAAAATTATTTCGATTTATGAGCTGATGGAAATTACTTAGACATCCACATGGTCAGAATCTCTTCCATGAAGTCAAACTGCTTAAAGATCAAAGTATTTGTGTCAACATTATCAGCAGGCATAAAAAAATTTAAAAAATAAAAAAAATAAAATTTAAAAAAAGAAGCCATGACATACAACAGATGCTCCTTTGTCTGCCCTCAAACTGTCAAGAGTTAGCAACTTTCAGTGCTATTGGGCAGGGCACAAGCAACATACACATGAAATAAGGACATGTAATATGGACCTGGGGAAAGGAGAAACAAGCCTTTGTGTGGAACACCAAAAATGGGAAGAATTGCACACACCTTTGCTGACTTTTGTTCTTCATATTTATAATTTGCATGCTACACATGCCATTGTATGTAGAAGCTCTGAACATTGGGAAGTTTGCACATTTCCAGCAGGAGTGGTGCTTGATAACCATGACTAAACTAATGCAGAAAATGAAATTAACTACTGATGTGCCTACATATGATATTATATATCAGGTAATGAGGCTCCCACAAATTAGAGTGTTGGATATGACTCTCTGGAACTTCAGAGCTGTCACTTCAAGGTGTAATCTTCATTGTGGCTGTTCATTCTTTCATGTTTTGACCTGATGGTTCACGAAATAAGGATAAATTTGAGGGATATTAACAATCCATAATAAATTCTGTACCAATCTATATTTAATATGAACCCAATTCACTCTTTCATATTTTTTTTAATTTAGAAGTAATGGGATTTCTGAAAGTTGTTATTTCATATACAAGGTTTACCTTATAACAAAACCCAAAAACTGTTTTGCAGAAATCTTGTGTATAGAACTAAGCTTGCTGACAAGCAGGTAAACATTGCTGTTACGGTCCACAGGTGATGGGGCTCCAGTGATTCCAATGGAAAGACAAATGCTCTTATCCTGAGAAAACCTCTCTCAAACACTTCTGCCCCAGAAAGACTTTAACCCTTCACAAAGCTGCAGCCTTCTACTTGTAAGCCTCCCTCATTAAATTCTTTCCCTTAAATATTTCTCAGCTCACTCTCAACACTCTCTTTTATTTTACAGGGCAATCTAATGTGAGCAAGATGTTCAGTATGTCTGAGCTGAGGCAGGACCAAAGTGAAAGCCACAGTGAGCTCAGTTGAAAGCAGGGAAAGAAGGATATTTAAAGAAATGCTCAGCAAACAAAATCTCCTCCAGGAGATTCATCACCTGTAACAGATCTCCAGATGGAGAGGAATCCCCCTTCTCCTCTTATGGAAAGACTGGCTACCAGAGGATCCAGCTTTACTACAGTAAAAAACCGCAAATCCTTCCCTCTGACCATGGACATTACCTGGTTGCACAAGATCTGCTTGCAGGGTCAAGAACCACACATTTTCCTTCTGAATCATGATGTACATTGCAATGTGTCTTCCAGGATTTTTTCTGATGTCCCTTCCCAGATGATGATGGGAATGGGTCTGCCTCCCATGCACCCACTGAGGTCATGGCCAGTTTCATTGTTCCCAGAGAAAGCAGCTGCTGAGGGAGAAAGATAATGGGGATTGCTCCCAAAGCCCAAAGCCAGCTCAGAACACAGAAGAAACATTTTGAAGTACAATCTGAAGCAGTATCCTATAATATAGATTTAATGGAAGAATTGCTCTCTAGATCTGAACAGTTTTACCTCAGCTTCCCTGGGGATGAACCTTAACTCGTTGTTGTTTTTTTTTTTACAGAGCTGTCCTTTCAAACAGCAGAGAGGGAAAAGCCATTGCCATTTACCTTTGTGCTCACTCAGTTTTTTGTCTGGGGGAGACATGTAACAGCCTTACACAAAACAGCCTATTTTCAGCTGGTTCAGGCATGGTTATATGGGCTGCAGCTGCATTTACAATTTCCATTCACACACACCCTCCAAGAATCATTCTTCACATTACTGTGTTACTTCTTCACACTGACAGTACTTTGCAGTACAGGGCCACCTTCAACATAAAAACTGTAAAGTACTCTACAATACCAGGCTGCTTATGAATTAAGTCTTGCTTGCACTGGCAAGCAATTCCTGCAGTGAATTAAATCCCTCTTCCAAGCCCCTAAATAAATTCATGAGACTACAGAAATCATCTTGAAAGATATGTGGGACTTCTTGTATCCCTAGTCCTATGTCTCCCCTCACAGATGTATGCAGTGTTGACTATTGCCTGTATTAAGACAAAGTATATTTAGTAGGCCCAAAGCTGTACAAATTTTTTAAGCAGCCTGGCTCTGTGTCACTGTGTGAAGAAACTGTTCTACACAGGCAGTAGTTCACAGTTATTGCTTGGTTCTTTGCTTTCAGTTTTTATGTTAAAAAAAAAAAAAAAAAAGCTTCTCTGTAAAACTTGGGATGCAATAAAAATGAAGATGAAGGAAACAAAGGATTTTTCAAATGGTGAAACCAGTCAGGCCCCTGATTAATGGGAAAAATCCCAGCAGAATTGAATTCTTTGATTCTCACATTTCTCTATTAAGAGAGACTTCCCAGGAAGCTCATTCTCACATCAGCAGTGTACCCGATATCCAGGGAGTAAATGAGCAGGAACTCACTGCAGTGCCAGACTTCTATCAGCCATTAGAGCAGCAAAAATTTACAGCATGAGGCTGTGTAATAAACCATACTTATGGTGATAAATCAATTCTCAGAAGAGAGAGAAGAATGTGCTCCTATGGCTGATATTGTTAAAGCACAGGAGAGGACACCAAAGAAAAGAGCCTTGTGCAAAATGTAAACATACCATGATGGAGCTGCTGTGTGAGCTCTGCCAATTCACAAAGCATTTTCCTGCATTGTCTGTCTTTTGAGTATGATATTTCCTTTTCTCTCAAGTATTAATGCATGTGAAGGGTTCTGGCATTCTTAGGTAGGAGGTGCTGCAGAAGCAGAGGTTTGCAATAATTTTCTGAATAGGCAAAAATGCTTAAAAAGCATTTCAGTGTTTTACAGGACTGGAACAGGGCTGGTGAGAAATACACATTTCTGGGGGGAAGCATAATAATTATGTTTTAATGCAGAATGGTCTAAAGGTGGAAAGAGCACAATGTGACTCCTTTCAAGTTATGTGATAAGCTGGAACCACACATCTGCAAGAGACTTAACAGGAATAAAGTAAGCATCCTGATAACAGATCTTAATCAACTATCATGTCCTCACCAGCACATTCTACTCTCCTTAAAAAGGGAGGGGAAGAAATAATCTTAATTAGGACCAACATTTCAGGCACATATTAGAGAAGCTTTACAGCAAGCAACAAAACCAGTTTTTGTCACTGGTGAAAATGCAGATCTCATTTACCAGATATGCAAGACACAAATCTGAATAGTGGGAAATATCTGTTTAATATCTTCAAACATCTGTTTTTTAGCAACAGATCAATCAAGAAACAGAAGGTGAATGGAAAGAATATGCTGTGACCTATTTATCCTTGGGAATAGACAATGGGGCAAGAAGCAGAAGGTGCTCAGGTGTGACTCAGTTTGCACAACTCAGATGCCACATTCACTGCAAAGATAATTGCCCTCGGTTCCTTTTACTGACAAAGGACATAAACAAGAGCTTCAAGACCACAATTCCTCTTGTTCTAAGGCAAACACTTAAAATAGATATCTGCTGGTTTAAAATGCTTGTTTGCCTCTTTTCTATAGAGTTCAGAATTATTAACTTGATAAGCAGAGACAGTTTAAGGTGGTATGAGGAATCTCCTCCTGAAATTCATACCAATATGAATTTTCTCTTCCAGATGTCCTGCCACAATAGGACCTGTCTCAATGCCATGGTAATTCTTTACAGAAATGAAGAGGTCAGGAATAACCTCATCTATCTAAAGAAAGGACATTTGAGAATGATGCTTTGACCTCAGAATAGTTTTACACATTTCCATGTATTATTATTTCCATGCTCCTGTTCCAAGCATAAGCCAAAATTTATTGCGAAAATGGTCTTTTGCATTTTGCACCCAGCTGTTCACACACCTGCATGAAAGCCTCTGCTTTGCATCTGAATTCTAAGTGCATCTGAAACCCTAAGGGATCTGAAATTTGGAAATGGCTGTTGTAAAAAAAACATCCCTGAGAAGACTGCAAACTTCCTTGCAATGCTAGTTATGAAACAGTTCTTGCTTAACAATGGAATTAACAAAACTTGCTGGTATTTTGGCAATCTCTAAAATTTTCAGATTCAAAAATGGGACTGAGTATATAATAACAAGCAAGTCATTGGCCAGGTCTGGAAAGCATATTGCTTCCTGCTGTTGATAAAATGCAACATCACCTTAGGAGAAGGATTGCATGAACTAAATATTTTTTACAAGAGATAGCAAGACAGGACCATGAAGCTTAGTGACATTAAATGCTAACATAATATAAATATTTAACAACCTCAGCTTCCAAGAAAATTCAGTCCACATGAAACATAAATTAGGATAGTGTATCATGAGCCTATTCCAGTATTAGCATTAATGAGATCTAAACTGGCCAGCCAAAGCCAAAATAACAAAATAGTTGCTAGAAAACAGCGGCTAATCTATCTGCCATGCTGTCTTCAGCTTGTCTTATGAAGGTCTGAGTCCAAGCTGCAGTCAGTGATACTTACCCTAAAGTCAGAGAAGATTAGTAAGTCAGGTGTCCTAGTCCACTGTACTGGGCTGAAAGATAAAGTGGAATTCATTTAATCTGTTAATCAGGATTCTAACATTCAAATGCCCTATCCTGAAGCTTTTTCTAGCTGACATTGAGTTGAATGATAAAGTTAATATCAGTTGACAGTTTGCCAGAAGCCATTAATATAAACTCTCAGTTTTGTTTCAGGGCTTGTTAATTTTGTTGTGGCCTTAAAAGACGAAGAATCCAAGTAAAAACCCACCATGTTCCCTATTCTTTCTTTTTTTTCTTTTACTGAAATTTTCTCTTCACACTTTTTTTTTTTTAAAGGAGCAAAAATGAAACTAGATCTTTATTTATTCAATACTCTGTACTGTTCCTGGATTTATTTTTGAAAGTTGGTAAACTCCTTCCAATTTAAATTGATTAAATAGGTACAGCTGAGTAAATGGGCAGAGTTAGGCTGTAAGTTGTATGTTTTCACTTTTAAATTACGTGTAGAAGAACACAGAGTAAAAAAACAAAGAAAAAGTATGCAAAGAAGAGTTCCCTATTTTCAGTTTTAAGAAAGTATAATTACATGCAAGATTTGTTTGCTGCCACATTTTGCTCTCACGTAGCAGATGCTGTGGTCAGCCATGGCTGACTTACACCAGTGGCCTGGGATGCAGAGCATGCATCTCACTAAAAAGTGCCTCTACGTCCTTTGGAAGTATTCTGCATCTCCTGGTACATCAGTTAGATGGATTTTCACCATTTGTTGGCCATATCAGGGAGCAGATACACAAAAAAACCCTACCAAAATGCAGCTGGAATCCTTCCATAATTAAGTGCCCCTTTTCTCTTAACAATAAAGAACATCTCCAGTCCTATGCAGCAATCAAAATCTGTAAGTCTAAAAAGAAGGAATGTGGTAATTCTAGTTAATTCTAATATTTCCCTACCAAAACTACATATTAGACTGTAAGCCAGTTCCTTTGTGAACATGAAATAGTTAAGGTACTGTAATGAATTTAATGTTTTCTAAAAAAACCCTAAAACAACCCAACTAAATCCACAAAAAAAACCCAAAAAACCCACAACAACAACAACAATGCACCTAGAGGAATTTTTTTGTACTCAAAAGGGATTTTATGCAGTTTTCATTAAACTATGAAGAATAAAACAGGCATTATTTTCCTAATAGTGGTTTTCCCCATAGATATTTGGAAATATTAAGTATATTGAAATATTTACACATATGCAATGGAAAATTAAATTTTTTTAAATATTAAAAAACTGTATATTGGCTTTGTGGAACCTGGAAACAAACAGACATTTGCCTATTCTTGAAAATAATGTATTCTTGAAAAAAATGTGTTTTTCTGCTTGAAAGAACCTGCATAGCCTAATTTGAAAAGGATTTTTGCCACCCCTGAAAGAAGACTGGAAACAGCTTCTGTATCTTCCCTAAAAGCTGTTGAAGGTACTTGTGGTACAAAGTAAAGACATACTTCTTTCCTTAATGTACACTCAATGTTGTTAAGCCCAACTATTTTATTGCTTCTCTTTATTTCATGTCTTAGTTTTGCAGCACTTAGAATCTCTCTGTAACAGGAATTTAATCCACTTTCACCAGAGATTTTCTACAGTATTTACAGTAACCCTTGTTAAATTACTTTCATCCACATTCCACCTGAATGCTTTCCCTTTCCTGCTTGTTTGCTCTAGGTAAACACAGAACACAGACTTACACAGTGAGATCCAGTTCTCAATTTTATTTAATGGCTCAAACATATTTTCCACATTAGGTTGTTCATTATATCTCAGTATTTGTTCATAGATCCAGCCACAGATCCAATCACTATGTGACAGAAGTGATATAATATGTGTGAACCCCTTCCAACACATGCAGATAAAATGCTGCTAAAAATATTTTTTCTGCACAGGGAAATTTTTGAGTAAGCAAATGGGTAGGATCCTTCCCATTACAGTTAGCAGAAGTGCAGGATGCTGTCAGGCTTACTATTTTATCATGTACAGTTTCACACCCTCAAGCCTCTGAAATCCCAGTTAGAAGACTGGCAGCACAGTTCTCAAAGCAAATATTGTGCTGTTTCTGACTTGCAAAAGTGAAGTCTCTGCCATGCAAGGAGTAAGAGGTGGTAGTTCCACACTTTGTAACAGGGATGCCAAGGAAACCGCTTGCTGGATTCACAGGGGAGCTGCTCTGTGATCCTGTGAGCTCCCAAAAGAGAAGGGGTGCCAGACAAGAGCAATATTCATTGAACAACAAAGCTGGTGAAGGGTCTAGAGCTCCTATGAGGAGCAGCTGAGGGAGCTGGGGTTGTTTAGCCTGGAAGAAAGGAAGCTCAGGGGGGACCCTGAAACTGGAAAGACGTAGAGGTTACCTCAGTATAAGATATCCTGTGAAAACCAGATTAAATGCCTAAAATGGAACCAGCTTATTTGGGGGTCGTGGGAAAATTAAATCCATTTTATAGACAAAAATTTATAAATTTTAGTAGCAGAACTGGAGAGACAAAATAAACATTCTTTAGAAAAACTGTGCCCAAGACACCCAGTGAGAAGCTTAGAGGATATGACAAAGGGAATTAAGGGAAGCGATGGGACAACTACATCTTGTGTACATGACCTTCACATGATGTTTAGACCACACAAACCAACATGCAATTTCAATGTCTGTACATTTCCTTGCTAGGGTCCATGGTGGCTCAAACCTCAAACTGCTCCTCAAGAGGTTCTCAACTTCTACCTACAGCACTGAGAGGTGCTTCAGGGGGTCCCTCCTGCAGACATTTCCTGTGAGATCAGTCCATTGGGCCTCACCATATGGACAAGGATGGTGCTAAAGGAGCTGTCGGGGTGAATTTCTCAGTGCTGCTCTCTGTGCAGTGTCTCCTGAGGTCAGGCTGGAGCTTGCTCACCCACTGCAGCAGTCATGTCAGCCTTGAGCTTCAGAGCTTTCAGGCAGCCCACAGAGCTATGGCTGTGAATTACTCCTCTGCATGGCTTCTGCAAGCTGGATTTCACTTTCTCCTGCTACATCAAAACAAAATCTGATGTTTGTATATTGCCCATCACACCCTTTTTTATCCCTTGTCTCAGGCTGTAACAACGGTCAACTATCATTTTATCTTTTCACGTCACGTTATCAATTAACTTGAGATTTTTAATCACAGCAAAAAGTGACACAGGATGGAGCATTGCTAGTCTAAAAAGTATGTGGAAAATACTGAAAATCCCACCAAGGTACAGCTGATGAAACTTTTTAACTCTGACATTTTCTGCATGGGAAATATCCCTGTGCTGAACTAACATTTTGTTAAAATCAAATCAGTGTTCAGCTAATGAAAGCTGGTTTTCATTTATAGCACCTAAAGACTTTTTAAAAGGTCCACCCAGCAAGAATTTCTGTTTAGCAGCAGTCTGGGGAAATTTTTCACTAGTTCTCCTTAGGAGAAAGCTGTCAAGATCCTCGAAACTCAGAGTCCTGAACTAGAGTGTGCATCCACACTTCCTCACTACTGAACAGCATGGTGAACAACTGAATGAATATACCAGTAAGCAGAATTAATTTTTAGCCACTTTTACAGGAAAGCACTTTGAAGTTTCAAACATTGGTCTTCCCAATTTTAAACTTGACTCCAAGATTAGTTTTGTGAATTGAGAAATTAAACAGGCTGGTTTTATAAAGATCAATACAATCTCAAATTTTCTGTCTCTGTTTTACACTAAGAAAACATTGCAACTGAAAAAGATTGCAAAAATCAACTCCTTATCCCAAAATTCCATCTCTCCATTCCATTTCTCCATGTTTTATCCTTCATTAATTAAGACACTGACAATCATATATTTTTCCTTGTCATATATTTCAGCCATTTTTCAATCTGGTTGAACACAGGTAGCAGGAACTTGAAAAGGGTGAGTTACAGGGAAAGGATAATCACACCACTTTATCTAAGCTATAGAAACCACTTGAAGAGCAGCAGTGAACCATGGAATGTATTTTTCATCTCTTTTCATATCTCAAGATTTCTTCACACAAGAGATTGTTATAGTGCAATAGACAGAGATGGGCAGATCAAGCAGGGAGAGGACTATGCATTGGGATTGAGCAATTGCCTGTTTTTATACCTTAAAAGAGATTAATTCTTAAAAGAGATTGCAAGATCTCTCTGATGCTTCAGATAGTCCAACTCTTTTCTACTTTTGTCGATATGTTTAAATACAAGATTTATGGTGATCCATTCTGAAATGGAGCTTATCTGGCAGTGTAGGCAGGGGAAGATTAAACCAGAACAGTGACCTGGGGATAGACAGTTTCTCAAGAAGAAAAAAAGAAAATCATAACAGAAAAGAAAAAGGTCTTACAGCCATTGAGAAGACGCTCAAAAGAAAAATGTTCATCATTTCAGGAGGTGCAAGGAACAGGACTGAAAATTGTCAGTTGTCCATCTCAGCATACACAAAACTGAGTGTTCAGGTCTTGTGTATTTGAGCAGCCAAACGCACAAGCTGGCAGCTAAGATGGTGCTGCTGTGCTGAGCACAGAGGTCTTGCAGAGAGCAGCACGATGACAGCAGGTACAAGCCCCCTTCCCACCCTCAGCATTACAAACAGGTGACCTTCCCCAGTGCCACTTCCTCTCCTCCTCATGATAATGCACCATTAGCGATGAGATTTGTATCTGTAGCTGTGTGCATTTGCACAGATATGTGTGTTTGGCTCATTCCTGGTTATGCCTAATGGTTCATTATCATTAAAAATAGATTCCACTAGGGAAATTACACTCATGTGCTTTAGCCCTGGCAGTTGAGGATGCTGGAACAACTCTTCAGTGATGCATTTTTTGTTTCCTACTTTGCTTTTTCTCCAGGGCACCTAGACAAGAAAACAATTGTAGTTTGACAACTTTTTAGTCCATGGTAGCACAGCAGCCAAGACCAGTCTGAAAACTGGCTAACCAAACTGGGCAGCCAGAAGGGCCAACCTGGGTGCATCAAGCACAGCAATTGCAGCTGCTTGAGGGAGGTGATTTTTCAGCTCTGCTCCTCGCTGCTGTGGCCTCACCTTGAGAACTGTGTGTCATTTTGCCTGCCACAGTATAAGAAGGGAGTCAAACTATCAGAGTGTGTCCAGGGGAGGAGACCAAGATGGGGAAAGGCCTTGAGGGTAAGACTTATAGAGAGCAGCTCACATAATTTGGTTGGTTCAGCTGGGATGAGAGAAGCTGAGGGGTGACCAGATTGCTGAGCAGTGACCTGACCACAGTCTACAGCTTTCTCACTGGGGGCAGAGGAGGGGCAGGTGCTGATCTCCTCTCCGTGGTGACCAGGGATAGGACATGAGGAAAGAGGAAGTTCAGACTGGACATTAGGAAAAGGCTCTTCACTGAGAGGGTGGTCAGTCAGCCACTAAGAGCAGACTCCCCAAGGAAATGGTCACAGCAACAGCGACAATAAAAGGAGCACCTGGATGATGCATTTAATTATATGGCTTAGTCTTCCTGATAGACATCAGGAATTGGACTCCATGATCCTTTTGGGTCCCTTCCAATTCAAGATATTCTGTGATCCTATGGCCCCTCTAAGTCTGCTGTTCTCTGTGTAGAAGTATCTCCAGTTATGGCTACTTGGGCTGTTCACCACAAAAAACTCCTTCTGCCTCTCTTGAAACCTCACAGCCTGTGGCTTTCCATTTAGGCCCTCAGCAGAGATGTGAAGCTGTGAAACTTCACTGGAAACACCATATGAGAAGAGATTTGTTACCATTAGCAAGGGCAGTATTCACTTACATGAAAATGTATGCAACTGTTTTCATTTCTTTCCACACATATTTAGTATTATTTAAATTAAACTCATGCTATTGATTTGTTCCAGAGGAGCTAATGGAGCAAACATTATTTGGACCATACTAAATGGAAACATGGCATGCACTTTGTTAATGGACTGTGCAGATTTTTGTGAGGCAGAACTGAGGAAATCAGTGCACTGCTATTTCTGACTTTGCTGGACAGATGTTTTTAACATAATGTTTGCACACCAAAAAGCCAAGTCAGACAACTGCAAAGCCTGGCATTCAGAAAGGACAGTGAGAGGTTTGGCTGGGGAATACTGTAATAAACTGTGAACAGTGGATGTGTACAACACAGTTTAATGACATCAGTTAACGCATGAGGTACAATGGGCTTGCCCTACACTTTTCTTTCCTATTCAGCTGTGTTGGAGGTAACTTCCAGATAATCTCACAGGAATTTCTTTCTAATGAACTAAAATCTTCAGTTGTGAAAAAAATGATAATAATAACAATCACAAGATTAATGCAGAGAGGGGTTCATCTGGCAAAAGAGAAATTTTCTGCTCACTGTAGCATAACTCATAGACTAAGCTGAGACAGAGTCAGAATTGAAACATCAAACGCTTGAGATAAAGCTCTTGCACATCTGCATGTGAAGATGCAAAGCTAAAATAAAAAGATGCAAAGATCAAAAGCAAAGCAGAAATTTGTAGTGGAAAAAAGAATTTAAACAGGTCAGTCTACTCCCAGTGAAGTCAATGGCTAAGTATGAGACTATGATGGCACGTGAAGATGCAACATGAATTTAAGTAGGAAAAATGATTCCATTCTGGGTGAAGAGCACAGGTTTTAATACCTGAAAAGATGATAAAGCCATCTTACCTTGCATCCCTTTCTATAAATAAGAACTGCAAAGCTGTGTCCTGCCCTTTAACCAGCTTTATAACAGGCAAGTGTTGGATGTCAAGACCTTCTGACAGTGACTGTCATATCAACTAGTCATTTGCTGAATTTTCTCCTGGCAATCACATTGCAGATAACTCTCTATTTTGCCATCTAAACACTGGCTACTATGCTGAATTTCTCTCTTCATTAATCTTAGCTTTCTCAGAAAAAAGGTTTTTTAACTATCTTACAGACCAGATCTGCCTTTACTCTAGAATTCACTGTTTTGGGCAAAATTGGACTCTGAAATTCAATAATCAGTGAATGAGCTGGTGATGTTAGTTTAGAAGGTTTCCCTGTTACATCAGTCCATCACCTGGGCAGAGAGTTCAGAGGGCTGGGTGGCAAGACACAGGCTGAGCATGAAAATCAAAGAGCCTAGGTTCAGGCCTAACTCCACTGAAAGCCACAAAAAAAAAAAAAAAATGCATCTGGCTCATTTATTTTGCTTTCCATATTAATAAAGCTGCAACTCATTATGTAAACCATATGCCGTCTCCTCAGTTGGATGCATTATGAAATCTTCTGAAGAGGGAAGCTTGATTTTTTTCTATTAAAAATGGGAACTATTTTCTTTTGCTAAAATCCCTTTTTCCCTCCTTTGCCAATTTGCATTTAGTCACAGTCTCCTCAAATCCACCCCTTACAACTGAGTCAAAAATGTAACTGAGGATTTCCAAAAGAGCAAGGACAGAGGGAGGGGAGAATTGGCAGGAACAAGAAATTATTTTCTCCAGAATTCCATGATCATTTTTTAAGTGTTTCTTTTGATTTCTCTTCCTTACACCCATGTAAAGTCCCTGTGCAAGCAAGAACAGATGTTGCAACAAGCAGAGTTCACCCTTTGACCCCGAGATCTCATTGCTTCTCTCTGGTGCATGTTTAAATTTAGAGTGAAAACCCTACAAAAATGCACGGGGGTGGGGTGAGCTGTGAGGCAGGGGAAGGATCTAATTTTGGAAAGTCTTCCCTAGCAAACCCTCTCCAACTTCCACTTGTCTCATTTTATTTGTGAATGTCTCAGTCCCAGAAGCTGAAGACAGCTGAAATGCACTCAGATACCACACTGAGTGGCATTGCATCATGGTACCCAAGTGCATAAATTAGCTCTCCTTCTTCAAAATTATTTTCAGAAGATGTAACCAATTGTAAGTCCTACTGTGCATAACACATTCCAGCACATGACATCCCCTTGTCCACATTAGCCCCATGTACAAACCCCTCTGTAGAGAGCTGTGTCTTGGGGATCTCCAGCTCTTTCCTCCACAAACACAAAAAGTTTTTACTCACCAGCAATGGCAAAAATAAATGGAGACAAGCCCATATTTCAATACTCCCATTCTTGCCCTATTTTTTCATACTGTTCTTGTCATTCTTTGTGCACAGACTCTGCTCAAGACCCCCTGCTGCCTCCTGACCATCCTTTATTTCTGCCCACCGTGGGACATGGCCACTCCTTTGCTCCCAGCCAGCCTCTCCCAGCTCCCTGTCCTTGGCAGGGCCAGCTGGCCAGAGGCAGGGCGGGCAGGGCAGGCACAAAGCCAGCTGCCAGATCAGTGACAAACAGCTGGCAAGGGCTGAGGAACTTGCTGGGAGCTGCTCCAGGCTGTGCTGTGCAGGGTTGCTGGCAGGGGCTGCAGCTGCCTCTGTGCTCTTGATTTGAAAACCAGGCCCTGCTCCAAGGAAAGCAGCGCTCCTGAGCAGCCTGCCTTTTCCACCACTGCTTGTTCACACTGCCAGAACACCCCAAGTGCTCCTACAGGAGCAGGATAGAGGCTTCCTGAATGCTGTGTCACCAACACACTGAAGAAAACTGGCCAGGCATCTCAGATGAGCTGCTGAAGGGCTCCGAGGACATCTCTGCAGCTGGTGCAGGAGCCTGTCAATATCTCCACTCTCATAGCTCCTTTCTTAAAGCTGGCTTTTCTCTCTGTCTGCATTGCATGTAGTCAAAACCACGGAGCCCTGTCCAGCTCAGAGAAAGAAGTGTTGCCATCCTCCCACAGGCCTCCTATCCCCATGCCCAGTTTTGTGCTGCAGAGTAGTGCTGCCAGTGACATGAATGTTGGGTCCTTGCCCCACCAGAATTGGCTAATCCTCCCTAGAAAAACCCACTACAAGAGCTGCAAGAAAATAAACAAGAGTTCCAATTATTGGCATTACATCTCAGCACAAAATTTTGGATTTATCTGCCCTGGTTTTATTTGTTCAGAGGATGTTTTTCTGGGGAGATTACTTCTTAGCTAAATGCTCTGTCAAAATTTCTCTCATAGTTTGTCACTCTGTTCCTTTCCTCTTTATGTTTCTTTCCATATGTCTAAAGTGCTGTTCTTTCTCATATAGTCTTTGTAGATGTAAGATGTGTATCCATCTTAACCTTTCAAATACCTTGTTTTCCAGCAACTAATATATGAGTTTCAGCTTTTTACATCTGTACAAAATAGTTTTCTGAGGCATTTAAACTCCTTAGAATATGAATTCTGTTTTTCTGTACATCCTTTGTAATAAAGGAAAAAATAGTCAACATCTAAAAGATGCAGAAAGGTACCCTGGAAACTGATATTCTATAAAATGATAGAGCACTTTTCAAGAACAGAGAAAAGACCAGAGATTCGAGCAGTTCTCCATTGTGTGGCCGCTTACTGTCACAGAATCCAGCAAGAGACAGCTTCTGCCATTTCCTTTCAATTTCTCTGAATAAATCTGCTCTCACATAAAGCTTGACCACAGGATAGTATGTATTCACATTAAACTGATTGATTTTTTTTTTTTTTTTTTAAGAGACAGTTTTAACTTCCACATAAGAAATGTCCCTTCTGGAAATATCCCCACTCCCACTCACTTCAGAAGGAGCTGCCTTTCACATCCCTAACAGATCCCTGTGTCATGTTAACTTCATGATGATAACCAGACAAAAGAAAGTCCAGCCTAACATCTCCATTTGAACTTAATTAAAATGTCCAGATAAGGTAACCAGACATACCAAGATTAACCTAAAAATCTACAGGTTTCTGATACTATAGATCAAGTTAAAATTTCACAGTTTCTGAGAAATATTGACCACTTGCCACGGAACTTGTTCCCAAATTTACTTCACTAACCTTGAAATAGTTTACAGTTAACCAGTCTTCATTGCCATACAGGGAGCTAAGAGGCAGTTCATGACCTGTTGAACTGCTGCTCCCCTAAAAGGTAGAGAGCAAGCACAGAAAGCATGAGCAGCTAGGCTTCTTCAGGGAAATAAAAATCCCGACTGAAAAGATTTCTCCTAGCAATATTTAAGGCCTCCCTCTTCCTGTAGATACAGCATGTGTCTGGAGAGTAGTTGTGCATCTTCATAAGGAGATCACAATCACCCTTCTCAAACACTTTTAAGATCACAGAAGGACTTTGACCTGAGATAAGTGCAGAATTCAGGCCTGGTGAGGTGTGGTTAGCACATCCTGGGTAATGCATCCAGACAAAACTTCCCAGTGTGTCAAACTGTGAAAAGATCACCCCAAGTTATGGGACAGATGGCATCTGCAGCCACTGAAAGAGTCTGCCCACTGCGGCAAACGGGGTGAAGAAGCAACTGCTCCTCTGTGACCACCCAAACCACCCCTTGAATATGCCTCTGAATTCCTTTGGATTCCCGAAATGTGGACTGTACATTAAACCACCTGATGGGAATCTGAGATAAGATGAAGGTGGTACTATTGTGCAAGTGTTCTCTCAGGCATAAGAAGAAGGAAATAAGCTAGGCTGATAATGGATTAGAAGAATTCACAAGGAAAGGCAGCTCAGCTGAACTGAAAGCCAGCTTGCTGAAATTAGCCCCAGCTAGGCAAAAGTTGATTCCAGTGGGGGGAGATTGCTCACAATCCACCAGCTCAAGAAACCTACCATCTCAAAAGAAGTGAAAGATTGAGCATGCAGACTAATTAGCACTGCAAACAAGGGGATAATTTAATCAATAGAATGAGAGAACTGTGTAGACAATGAGCATTAATTCCTTTATTTGCTAAAATGTATAAATAGTGAAAAGCTTGAGCAGCCTTGGGATCCTCACCACTGAGAAGACCAGGCTGAAGAAGGACCAGTGGGACCCCATGGGATCCATGGGTGGTGAATATCTCCTGCTTAATCTCTCCTTCCCTCTCTCTCCCCCTTTCCTATTTCTTTCTCGCTCACATTTACTGTCAAAATCTATAGTACTGACTTTGGCATATGGTCTCATTTGTACCTTAATTCAGGCAGAGGCATCTCTCAGTAAATCAGATCGTAAGAACTGTAAGCAAGTTGGACTAGTTAAAGTACTGAGCATCCTGCTGGTTGACTCAGCAAGCTGTCTCTACAGTCCCACTGGAGCAAGAGAAGTATGGCTCTATTTCCTCCTTTCCCTAACCTCACAGCTGTTGGGTCAAAGGATGCTTTAAATCCACTAATAAAGCAAAACTGCATAACAAAATCTCTTCAGAAGATGCTGACATCACAAAAATGCAGCTTTATAGGGGTTTTTCTTTTGAAAATTATACTAAAATAGAACAAAATAGATAAATCAGTCAGACCAACAACTGTAGAACTTCAAGAAGGACAGCAGGAAAACTTCTATGTATGGATATGACCCAAAATGATTTAGAAAGTCTCATTAAAAGGAACAGGATGCAGCATTTCAAATATTTCACCATCTCTAGCTTTGTGATAAAGGTTTCAGGAACTCACAAAATTAAGCTGTTCACATCGTTGGTTGCACATCATCTCTGAAACCACAAGGAAGTACCTATCATCACGTTATTTTTTTCCTCTCAGTTTTGTGGTATGCTATTGGACTGCACACAGGAATGGAGACCAGAAACTCCCAATTCAGGATTTTCTGTAGGAGCATACACAGGTTACAAGCATTTCTGAGCAAACAGAGATCCCTACACCTAAAAGCCACAGGCAGCATCCTGCTGTGCCAGGTGGCAAACAAACAAGGACAGCTCTGAAAAGCTCACAATCTGAGGAACGTCAGAAACAGACCTTGCAAGCAGATGGCAGAGGGATTCTATCAAAGATTCAGACTGCTATGGCCAGCAGGATACCAAATGGTCTCAAAGGAGTAACCAGTGAGAAACTTCTCAGTAAAGCAACTGGTGAAGTGCTCTAGGAAAAAACTGGGAATGGGATGACAAGACAAGTGAAAGAGAAAGGACTAGTGCCATTTTTGTCAGCTTGCATCAAAAACAGTGAAGACTGTGGGACCGTTTATAGGATGCTTAATAGAGTTCTAATGGAACCCAAAAATCACCCTTTTTAACTTACATAAACTTGAATCAATATTTGTCCATACTGGCATTTTTGCATTGTCATTTTCTGCCCTATCATCCATTATATTCTATCTAATTTCAGTTTTTTATCCATTTTTTTGACCTATATACTGTCCATAAACTGACTTAGGCAAGAAAGCTTTTCTGACAGGTTTCTCTTACTCTGAAATTTGCTTGCACCTGTAAAGCCAGGGGTTCTTTATATTTTCCCCCATTTGCTGGACTTTCATATTTGTATATATTAAATCCAAAAATGAAGATTATAGAAGTGTCTGCTGAGTTTGCATTTCTCTTTCTGAGCACATTCTCCATCTGTTGTGCCTCTTGCCTATGACATGTAAATTAGGAACCCATCTCAGAAGAATGCAGACTTCATGGATTCTACTTTTTTCAATTTCATTTCCCCCCCCCATTCTGTTATTATCCCAGTAGCCACACCCCTTTCTCCTCTTAATTTATGCTCTTAAAATAGAAAAGAAACTCCCACAAATCATTAAAAGTCATGCACAGCAAAAGTACAGTTATACGAGGAGCAGTCCTTTTAGTGTCAGAGCTGAACATTTCGAGAAAACATCCACACTGACATAACAGAGAAACACGATGTTTATCAACATGTTGCCACTGTTATGATTCAGTGAAATTTTTTTCTGGGACTTTTCACTCTTATGCCTTTCCTGCTTAAAGAGAACTTCTATGTGAACAGCTGCCAGAATCACCCATTGCCTTTCCAATTCTCATTTGCTGCATAGCACCATGTATTTCTCACCTAATGAGTTCCTCAAAAGAAGTTGTTAAAAGTTTCCTCTTCACAGATGGATTTTTCAGCCTTTCCTGACATTTTGCTTTTTTCCTACATGGAGCCTGTTATGAATTCACCAGCTACTGTTCTGCAAGGAGATATGGTATTTATATTTGATCTACTCCTCAACCATTACTTATTTGATTTTTACCTTCCCTGACACTTTGTTTCTCAGCCCACATATGCAAATATGCCTAGAGTATTTTCCATTTCTGTACAACTTTTAGTTCCCACAATTGCATGTCTTCTACAGATTCATTCAACTCCCTATTCACATCTTGACACTAGAAAACAACCATTCACTGAAAATTTTTTCCCATGACTTAATTTGGGAATCGGTTTTTCCCCATTTCCTTTGTCTGCCCTTAAGTTTAATATCTGAAGGTTTCCCTCTGAAACAGCCACACTAGTCTAAGCTAACTGAATCAGCCTCCCTTACATCCTGCACCCTTGTGAACCTCCCAGTCCAGAAAACATAAGGAACCCCATCCAAGCAGTAGATTCTGGAACAGAGCCTCCTCTGATCAGGCAAAAAAATCAAATTAATTGTATCTAATGACTTTGAAGCCCCCAGTAACAATCACAGTGCATGGAAAGACCTCATCATTATCTCTTCTATTTCACAGTTTATTTCTTTGAGACTCCTCAGATTAATACCATCTGCTCCTGGTAATTCACTGCATTTGTCTTTCTCAAGTTGCTTCATAACTTCCTCCTGAGAGACTGCAGTCTCTCTTAAGGCCAATGTCTCCTTTCCCATAGGAAATGCCCTCTGAATAGCACCTTCCACAGAAAACACAGATGCAGGAAATTTGTTTGACTCCACTCTTAGCTCAGCCTCCTCTCCAGCTGAGTCCTCATGGCCTATCATGCACAGTCACTTGTGCAATTTTCTAAATATTTTCCTAATTTTAACCACTTTTCTTTATGTCCCCAAACAATTGTCTCCCTGAAAGAATTTCTCTTGATTAAGAGCTAAGGAAGCTGAACCTTCTACATTCCTCACCTCAATTAACTCCTGCAATTACATGATGAATCTTTTCCACAATCTCCAGAATGAATTATCAAATAATCAGTTTCTTATGCTCTCAGTAAACTACTCCAACCTGCTGTTCTGCAAAGGCCAATGAGGTGGAGCACTAATTATGCAGTGCTAGAGCTGCCAGTTTAGTAAGCATCTCACAAAAAATTACTCTGGCTAAAACAACAGTTTGGGTTTGAATGTTTTGTATGGGTGCTGCTTGTTCAAACAGAACCAAGAGCATAAAATCTTGCTGATTCAAGAAATTATGGAGAGGCATGCAAATTTTGCTGTCAAGCCAACAAAGTAAACAAACTAAGACACGATGGGATTAAAAGACAGGATAAAAGTCTGAGATCAAAGAATCCTCATCAGAAACTCTTATGCACCAACAGTCACTTCTCATGCAAAATGAGTTGTAACTATACTGAAATCAGACAGGTAGAAAAAGCAATCCCCAGAACAACCAGAATTGTTGGTTTCCAAGGGGTTTACAGCATCAAATACAATTCCTTATAATACTGTTATAAACAATTTGGAAAATAGTCAATGCTACAGAGAACAGGTGTAGAGGACTTCCTGCAAGGATTTCCAATTAATAGGCAGCTGTATTCTGCACTTCTGCTTTACAGCACAGCAGATCCAACAGCAGCGAAACCTGTTCTCTAATTGTAATGTGCCAAGTGGCTTGATCAGTTTGCAGTCTTTCCTTTTTAGGTAAATTAAAACATGATTAAGTAAACAGTGTACAAAAGGTAAGAGAGTATCATCTGGACAAAACAATTCAGGCCTAGGTAATGCCTAACTATCATCAAAATCTTATGTGTGGAAACAGTGTGGAAAGAATCAATGACAGAGTATACTTTTTTAGGTTGAAAAAAAGAAACTGTGCAAAGATAATATGTAAGGAATACACTCTTAAAGACACCACCTAATAGCTATAAGAGGCCTTTTGTACAGTTTCAGATATGATAGTACTTTCTACTACAGTAATTATAGAATTTAAACCCTTGGTAGTCAGTTCTTGCAGAATCCCAGAAAATTCTCTAACAATGTAGTCAGCTGTGTGACTATCATCTTACCAAATATTCCTCAACTCACCGAGTTCCCACTAGTTTGCTCAAGTCAGGTGGGGCTCAGAAAGATTATAAGGAAGTTAAACTGAAGATTGTGTCAATGGTATGGCCATAAAAGCCACAAAAGACAGAAGAAATTTTCTGAGAACCAGTCATGTCATGACTACTGGTGACTTTTATTTTTATCTACCACCATTTGAAAATTGGATCATGCTTTGAAGCATACATATATGTCTTCAAACTTTTACTAAAATTATTCTTTGCAGAATTTTGTACTTTACCTGAAAAGCTTTTTACTGTTTTTTAAAAGATTTCAAAATTCTATTTTTGCAGGTTTTACAGACATTTATCATCTTGCAGAATAGCTGCTGATTGTACAAATATAGGAAATAGTTTTTCATGTCTGTTGGGGTGTGCTGTCTTTCAATTTCATTGAAAACACTCTTATGTCTGTATTCTAATAATGGGTATAAAAATAGCACAGGTTCACCTCTGTTTATCTGTTATTTCTTAGCACATTTTTATCATTATTTTTTTCTCTCTCTTCTGCCATAAGAAAGCAAGTCAGGGTGCAGATTAACCATTTGAATTTTCTAAGTGCTTGACATGAATACATCCCTTCCTCATGAGATAACCTGAACAAAACACATTAGGAAGTACTATTTATGTTGTTAAATAACTACTGGTATATGTAGATGACTTTATTATAACCCCTGAACCTTCATCGGTGCTTGTGTAAAATATTGCTGAAACTGGTTTTTTTAACTGGTTTTGCACATTGGTTAGAAGTCATAATTATTTTTCCATAATAGTTCCCAGGTGTCTTCGCTGAGTTAATTTAGGATACAGCAAGGTGTATGGCTAATTAAAACTTCATTTAGAACCAGGTACTCTTGAGAGCTGTGCATAAATGACTTTATGACATTTTTAAACATACAGAAAAATGATCTGTGGGATAGGCTCCATGTCTCTACTGCCTTATAGGCAATTAAATTTTTAAAAAATGAATCCTCCTCTATCTTAGACTTTTGATTGTATAGAATGAGTAACAGAAAATAGAAATTTTTTTTCATGTTAAAAAAAAATAGTAAATGAAGAAGCTGTGACCCTCAATCTAACATTAATTGTTTTAAGTTTTGAGGCAAATTTTATAAGAGAAGGCCAGGAAAGAGATTATGCAATGGGGTTATCAAAAATCAGACTGGTCTTGGATACAGTTTCTTGGTTCTTGTTTATAGACTCAGCTTACAAACCCTGCAGGTAATAAAATATGGCTCTGGAAGAGAAAAGGAGTATAAAGTTATAAATAGAAATTCACTGTCAAATATTTCTTCAGCATCAGTGGAGACAAGGCACAGACGGAGAGGAGATTAAATCTACAGGAGACCTGGGGTATATTAATTAAGTGTCTGATATTGCAGAACACGTCTGGGGTGAACATAACCAATCTTGTCTTGGTGAATTGATTTTCTGATAGAGTCTTGAAGACTAGTGGCCAGTATCCTCAATAAAAAACTTTACATCTACATTACTTAGTGAAATCAGGAAATAAGAATCACATTCTGGGCATTTATTAGATTTAGTTAAAATGCTAAATTCTTGCATGGCAAACAGCCACTTTCTCTAGAGTTACTGAACTTACTCCCTATCAGATCTAAAAGCAACTGTGAAAAACCTTTACATAAGCCTGCTGGGACTCCATCAAAGCCAAATGTTTGAGCAAGGGAGAATTTTTCATCTGATCTCCAAGTTTCCTAAAACATCACTGTCTTCACTGATAGAAGCTAGAAGAGACAAAACTTTTTTATAACTTATAGACATGGAAAACAGAGATGTGCTGGGCCCTGCAATACTGTGGTTTTCTCATGCCTTTAAAAAAATTTAAACATTGATAGAACTAAGCACAAGCTGTATTAAAATAATCTGAATAAGCTTGTCAAGTCAAGTAGTGAAAATAAAGAAAATTGAGGCAGCCTTCACTCAATCCCTCTTACTTTTCTCTTACTCTACAGTACCACCCTAACACAATAAATCATGCAGTCTGTGTTATAATGAAAGGACAGTCTTCTGAAAATTTGGGAACAATTTGGGAACAAACTCAAGTTTGCATGTACACATGCACACATTGATAATTTCTCCTTTTGCAAATTATTTCCCAGTGCTTACCTAAAAACTATCCACTTACCTACCTACTTCTTTTTTTTTTTTTTCCTAGAAGCCTAGTGATTTCCTTCTCCTTTGCATGCAGGTAGGAACAAATATAATTTTTGACTTGGAGTGAAGTTTTCTTCTCACGCTTCCAGTATCTCTTTGTCTCTAAACATATATATTAAATTAATGAGTAATGTAAAAAATAACAGGTTTTATTGCCCCTAAAGAACACCGCATCAGCAAAGTGAGATAAAAAAAAAACCAACTAGTAAGAGATTCAAGTTCAGATCTACTAAATATAAAACCTTTTCTTGACAAATATAACAGGGGGATGGGGCAGGAAAAGGCAAGTAAAAATTGTATGTGAGAAAAAGAAATAATGAGAAAATTGTTACATTTTAAGGTGAAACCTCATCTCCTTCTGCCAAGACTTCTACTTACATACAGGATAGAATTTTCATTTTACTGTTATCTCTGAGTTTTTAAGAACTCAGTGATGAGGGTTTTTATTGTCTTGTGTAGCATCTACTGTGACAATGTCCTGCTTTGTTGGTGCTCCTGTGCACGGCTTTATGGCAATAGCAAAACCTTCCCATATCAGATTTATTCCTGAGAATTTTTTAGCCAACATATATCATACTATATGATATATGGATATCATGGATATATGAATATATGAATTCTCCCCCTCAGCTCAATTTTACCTTCAAGTAGGTTCCACAGTCTTACTGGAGTATATATGTGTATCATCAGCAGAACAAACCATAAACTATATTATGTTTTATATAGTTTAATACATGCTGGGTAGAACTGTACATAGTGGTATATATCCACAGAAAGTCTCCTCTGAGAAGAAATTCCATTAGAACAAAGACAGCTGGCTTTCATAAAAATTCAGCTTTAAGCCAGAGTCCTAGCAAAACAATGTATAGTTGAGAGGAAGCCACCAGAAAACTTGAGAAGCTGGAGCATGTGTCTCAGCACTGTTTATCCTCTGTGTCCATGTCCTTAAGTAGCCCAAGTGGTGGCTGGAAAAGATAAGGAGGTGACTGCTCAGTTGTTCCAAATATGAATTCATTTAAAATGTCATGGCACTTTAAAGGTAATAATCACACAAATAGTTCTCTTTTCCAATCCCCAAGCCTGTGCCATAGGTACAGCTCCTGGCTAGTTGCTCAGTGTAGGCCAGATCATCTGTAGCCGGGTTGAATTTCTAAAGCCAGTTTTCAAGCTTTAACCAAAGAGTTTTTCCAATCTATTTGATTAAGAATATGTACATGATAGGTACATGTATAAAATATACATTCTATAATATATGTGTGTACATGGGCATGTACATATGTGTATGAACATACACACACGGTGCATAAATATAGTACTTGCAAAGGAGCAGCAAGGGCAATGGATAGATGAATTATACTTATTTACTTTTTAAATAATATGGACTTGAAAAGTTGAGGGAATTTTTAAAACAGCACTGAAGTTAGCAGCATTTTATAGCTGTTAGTGAAAAACCTTGTTGTGTTTTCCTTTCTCCATGGGTTGTGCCCCTTGTAGTGTTTTGTTTTCACATTTTAGAACTGAACAAACCAGAAAGTAAATTAAACTCAGCTAAAATCATTGTGGTTAATCTAGGTGTGAGGCATGACATGAAAAACAGAATTTTTCCCAGTTTCCACATGAAAAAATAATCAGCCATGGCTGAGTCACAAGAGCCAGCCCATGTCTACCAAAAACTGATGAAACTTTATTTTTTTATGAAATTTGTCTAGGATTTTGGGGATCCTTTAGTTAGTTAGTTAGTTAGTCAGTTAGTTAGATAGTTAGTTAGTAAGTTTGTAAGGAATGAAGATTTTAAAAAAATCCCTAAAATACTTGCCCACATTTTTCTAAATCTCTTAGAATCTGGGAAGGACCATAAATCACAGACTT
>NC_031768.1:65340892-65358801 GCF_001522545.3 Parus major | reverse complement strand
CGGCAGGTGAACGGGGAGGGACCTTAAAGCTCCGGGGCGGCGAGGCTGGGGCCGCCCGCTCCGCAGTCACCGGCGGAGCCACGCTGATCGGCGCAGCCCGGCCGCGGCGCCGGGAGCTCCCGGCGGGCTGAGCGCCCCTCAGCAGTAGCGGCCGCCGCTGAGGCAGGTGAGGGGCGCGGCAGGGAAAGGAGGGACGGAGGGAAGGCAGGGACGGAGGGAAGGCAGGAAGGGGTGCGGCGGGGCAGGGCAGGTGCCCCTGGGCAGGTCCCAGCGGGCAGCTGAGGCCGCACTTGTTGCGCTCCAGCGCGGGGCCGGGGCCGCGGTAGCGCAGCCGGGAGCTCTGGTGGCGCTGCCCGCCGGGGAGGGAGCGGGGCTGGGCGCGGAGCCGCCGTGTGCGCTGCCCACCCTGCCCCGGCAGGATTTACCCTGCCCCGGCAGGATTTACCCTGCCCCGGCAGGATTTACCCTGCTCGTCATGGGCGCTCTCCGCTTCCCGTCCCTGGCTTCAGCGTCAGGGGGAGTGCTCTCAACCCTGCGAGCAGTTTTGTTTGGGAATGCTGGTGTCTCTGTTGGTTACGCGTTTAACTTAGAGCGAAATCTTTATATTCGTCTCCCAGCAGCTCTCTGTAAGCGCGTTATGTGAAGTACGTACGGCCAGCTACGACACTAAGCAAAATCAAGGCTCCTGCAATTACAGGTAATTTGCGACACGCCTACAGATGTGAAGAGAGCTGCGGGAAGGTAAACAGCTTGCATCAGTAAAACTGACAGGTCCTGTAAGTGTCTGATCACACGCTGGAAACATTCCTTAGAATTACAGGGAGAATAGGAAATGAGGTGTGAGTCAGGAATAAATGTATTTCTGAGTATCGGGGCTGGATAAGATCGCACAAAGAAAGAGTACTTATGGCCTTAAATAAATCACAAAGGACATGCTGGAGTAAGGGCAGGAGTGCTTGCTTAGTTCCTGGCACTAGCTAGTAGCTGGGCATGTTCTGGGCATGACCGGCTTTTCCATCATCAGGTTTTCCTAGACTGGGGGTTTCTTTTGCCGTCTCTCATGTTGAAGAATCTCTCCCCTTTTCTCAGCAGAGGAAATGTTTTTTTTTTTCTTGCACCCTATTCGTTTTCACCATGTAGTCTGGGAAAACTCTTGAGACAACAGGCAGAGGGTTGCAAGAAGGAAGTTGTCTTTTGTTGTAAGAATGCTCTTACGTATCCAGGTTTTATGACTTTAATGATTAATGGCTGTGTCCTGTATAAAATACTGTGAGGGTTTGGGTCTGGATTTGGTCTGAGATCACCACAGGATACATGTGTACACTGAGTCAAAAGCGGAATAAAATATATTTTCATCCATGATTTTGTTGAGGAGTTAGGTAATTTTTAACGTTTCTTGGCCTCCGCTGCTTAGCTTGGAAACTCTACTTGCCGGATACATCCTTTGAAGAGCCCTAGAGAAAAGACAGTAGGCAACAGGATGTTCGTGTGATTGGGTTAGATCTGCATTAGAGAACAAAGCAATGGTGGGACAAGCCTCAGCCTGGGAGAAGGCGGTACCTCAATGTGTCAACTAGACATTGTAATGTAAATTTCCAGGTGGGCTTTTCAGCACATTTCCAGAGCCATGAGATTACATCTATTCTGCATGTATCATATGTACATGAAGGAGACTTCAGATGGTCCCCAGAATTGTCAGTCTCATAATTGGTAGGATTACATATCTCAGAGCTTAAAAATGGAACAGTAAAACCCCATGAATTAGCATGCTTCTCTAGAGAGATTGATTCTGTCTTGACAGAGCTAATTCTCTCAATTTGCTGAAGCTGGGCCTCTGGGGCCTCTGACAGTTTTGCTGCTTTGCATCCCTTGATGCACAACCCAGGTAGATTGTTTGGGCAGCCTCATTTATTTTGTGCAAAAAAAGTAGTTGTGCGTTGAAAAATTTACAGCAGACTATCTTAGTAGCTGGAAAGATAACAGCACTTAAGAGTTATACATGCAAGCAGTAACAGTCACAGCATAACCTCAGTGGGTACTTGTGAGTAAAGAGGATGCTTTTGCAAGTTGATTCCTGTGAACAGTTCCAGTTAAATCAGTGGTCCCAGACACTGCATGAAATAGGAGCGTGGGTTGAAGCTGTTTTTTCTTTTGATGTTTCCCCTTGTTCTGTTTCTTGCTGATTTAATTGTTACTTAATGATGACTGATGAGGTATCTGAAAGGAGAATTGTGAGTCTTGCCTGGCTAAACACTAGTTTGTGTAAGGAAAAGCTTGAAGTGATAATATATGAGGTAAGCTAATGTGCTGTCAAAACAACAGGAACGTGGAAAAAGAGAAGCCCATCTCCTATTAGTTGAAAAAAGAATTTGGAAACTAATTATATTCCTTATCTTGCACCTGCATTTCTTCCTGTAACAGAGTTTTAAAAAGAAAAAAGTTGCTTTTGACTTTACTCTTGATAAATGAAATAACAAAATACATGCTCAAGGAAAAGCTGCAGTGCAGTGTAAATCGATAGTGTTTATAAGTTTAATTAGTGTTTCCAAAAGGGTATGAGTTCTGCGTGTGAAAGAAAACAGCCTTATTAATTTTAGAGGAAAGGAGAGACTTGTAGAGAGGATGTAGACATTTGCCTAGGTGTAGGAGGATGGAAATAGGAATTAGGTAACAGGCTTTAAAAAATGAAAATAAAAAGTAACATTAAAAAGTTACTCTGATGATCAGATGTGGGGCACAATATCTCTAAAACTTTAAGATATGGAAAATAGGACACTTGTATCAGTGGAGACATGGTCCTTTGGAATTTGACTTTCTTCCAAAGAAGCTTAAAGCACACTTTGAAGGAAAGGTTTACAGGGGAAAATGGCTGAGACAGGCTAAACTCTCAGGACTTGTGCCATCTCGTTATACCTTCAAGTGTGACCTCTGATTTCCTGTTCTGTACGAGTGGAATGAATTTTGTGCAGAGAACATTCTGAAGGATAGTAATCTCTAGTTACACTTGCAGATTGGGAAATAGGTATGGATGTTTCCAAGCACCCTTTGAAAATGACTTAAAACTTGCATGAGGGCACGAATATGGGACAGTCATAAGGGTGTTGTGGGCAAAAACTGAACCCTTAAATAGTCTTCATATTTGAGTAGCATAATTTTTAAGTAACATTTAACTACATACAAATTGGGTCTTAATCTGTTGGGTTTCTCTGGATTTCATGCTGGTTTTAATTAGAGCCAAGAATGCCTCCTGTTTTCCTAAACTTGAGTAGAAGGAAAGAACAATGACTGCAGTGTTCAGACCTGCAACTGTCAGAGGTTTCCTGTTCCCAATTAGTCTTTGCCTGTTCTTGTGTCAAATCAGATATACTGTAATCCCTCTGTCATGACTCTTCTCCTCCCTAGTTTCCACTCTGATCTGGAGACAGGTGTTCAGAACAAAGTTTGAGAGCTACTAGAGAGACTTACACAGACTTTTGTGGTTGTTAGGCTGCTCCTTTGATCTTTTTCAGCTTTTTAGGAAAGGAGTTGATGGTATTCCAGAGTCATCCAGCTGTATACTCCTTTAAGCTTTTAATATGCTGCTGTAAATTTAAAATAGCTGGAAGCTACCTGTTAAAGGATTTTAGTTGCCAAGGCCTAAGTTCAAAGCTTTGTCTTCTTGCATTTTGAACTCTGCATTAAAGCCATAGCAATGTAGGGAGCTGCATTCTTTTTCAGATGTGAGAAATATCCTGGATGATTGAACTAAAGCTCTGTGTTTCTAGCTTTGAGCTGCTACTTATCTGTCTTGGTCCATTGAGCTTCTGAAGGTTGTAATTGCAGTGGAGCATTTCAGGAGAATAGCCCTGTGAGATGGTGAGATTTTTGTTATCTTTAGGGTAATGTCTGGGAAACTGAGGCATGGGGCAGACTGACAAATTAGGTAGGAAGTCTGAGCAAATTAGCAAGTGCTTGCTGTAGCCTGTGTACCAGCCTTTCCTGGTGAAATAAAAGGATGCTGTCTTTTGGAAGATGTTAATCTGTATTTATTAGAAGCTTCCTTGCTTCAGCCTTGGCGGTGCTGCTGCTCTTGTAGTACAGAACCAAAACTAACTTAGCAATAGGAAAAACAAAATCTACACACTGGCAATTAAGTGCTTGCTGTAAACTAGATGCCAGGTTGGCAGGGTGGAGGCATGCTAATGCAAAACTGCTGAAACCCAGACTAGTTTGTTCCTCAGATCTGAGTAATGACACGGCATTATGCAGCTCTAGGACACCTCGATGCTGGTTATCAGCTCCCCCGCTGTGAGCCACTGCTCCAGTGCAGCTATTGAGATCAACACCTGAAGGGAAAGTTGTCTCAGCAGCACATTTGAATGCATGTTGGACCTCAACATGCAGCAGTACTTACTGTGCTAAGTTGTGTCATAAAATAATTTTGGTAATGATTTTGCATCTGTTAGTTTAGATGTTCTGAAGCTTTTCTATGGAAAAAGTTCTGCATAAAACTGTTACTCTTGGGTATGTGAGCTACCTTTGTCCCCAGCTTGGAGGGCAGGGAGGGACACTTGAGACCAGTGCTTTTTTGCTTAAAGATTATCTTGGTTAACACATTCGCACATGGGATAAAGTGACTTCTGTCTTGGCAGTCAGCTGATCTTTTATCAGTATCCAGAGGCACTGCTGAAAGTGATGGAATGTCACACCAAACTTCTGGTACACTGTACACTAAAATTCTGATAGAAGTGGAATCATTAGGAACACCCTCTAAATTTCTGTGTAAATCCAGTACAGTAAATAAATTTATATCGAAATTGAAGATGAGAATGGTTTAATATTAGTCTGATTTTATGCATAAATTAGGGGTCTGTGGACCTCTTTTTGAATGGCACTCTTAGATGTTCCTGCAGTATAAACAGGTATTGTAATACTTGGTTATGGCTACTTTTTTTTTTTGTTTGTAATATCCTATAGCACAAGTACCATATATGTATGTGATAGACATGTATCTTCTGTTGTTTTTACACCTTCACTGTATTCCAGCTGTGGATTTAGCCAGTGAGCAATAATTTTCCAGTATAACAATCTATAACAAAGGAAAATGGTGTCTGTTAACAAGCCAGCTGTACTCATAAATAGGGGAGCTCAGTGATGATTGTCCTTAGTGTTGTGAATTGCAGGATTTTCATTGGGCGTATGCACTGTGCTGTGATTGCGGTTTAATGTAGGCTTACAGGAGCTAGCTTTAAAGTAGAAGGCAGTCCAGCCATGGCAGCACAGAGCTCAAAATACTGCCCATAAGCTGGAGAACTACAGAAGGAGTTAAGCTGTAGTTCTTCTCTTGCTGCTGTCTAGCTTACTAGTGGGAAAAAACCCACAAACCAACAAGAAGGAAAAACAAACCCCAACTGAATCACCTGCTTATGTGGCTATGTTGTGTGATCATACAGAACTGAATGATCAATTTTCGCTTGTAACTTAACTTTTTAGTCAAGCATGGTGATCTTTTATGATTGTTTTTAACTGTGAACTGTAACAACCATAGCCCTCTGTAGTCCTGTAATTGTTGAAATGAAACAGAAGGTGCTGGTGGTAGTAGAACAGATATCTATGTGGAGGCTTGGAAAAGCTTATTTTCTTGCCCAGTTACAAGTTTTGTGAAGGAGAATTAAATATTTAATCCACTCCCCTGTAAGAAATTACTCTAAATGCTTAGTTACTCAACCTTGCTAACTTCAGCTGTCTTCTGTTCTCCCCAGTTCCTTCCTTTATAACCAATCCCTATCCTCATTGCTACTTTACATTTTTTCCACAAAATTCACCTAAGCTTTCATGTCTTTAATGTGTTCTTGTAATGTTCTGTACCAGCAAACTAGAGAAGTCATTGGCTGTCTACATACTATTATTTCTGTAAGCATTTGGCAGGATTTGCTCACATAGAATAAGATTTGCTCATGTAGAAATAATATCTGGACTGGCTCTATATAAATAGGACTCACCAATCCATTAAAGGGGTGTAATTCTCCTGCTTTCTTCTTTGGTCAGCAAGACAGTTAATATTTTTCTTGCTAGTGAAAAGGGAAGCAAGTATTTGAAAGAAAGATAATGTGTGATCAAGGCTCTAGCTTTTGAGTGAGTAAAGAGTAAATGAGCCATCATATCAGTACAGGTAGCCTTGACTGAGTGTTTAGTTGGAGTGATCTACACTGGTGGCTTTAATACTGTGAAGGGCCATACTTGGCTAACTTAAATTCTGCTTGGATCACTGTGTGTGTGTGTTGGAGAGTGGTGGACATCTTGGCAGTGTCTGAATTGTCTTCATTGGATCCTCTAAATCTCATTGAGGAGAACTTTTTAAAGCGAGCTAGTAGGAAACACTGTGGCCAAAGTATTTGGATGGCATTCAGGCTGCCTGGTACACTACAATCTTAGAAGTGCCATCTTTCAGGGAGAAGATAGTGAGCTTTTAGTGGTGTCTTATCAGTGCCTGTAGCACTCTGGAGTAGTCCAGAAGTTATATAACTCTCTACGAATGTCAAAACAAGCCTGAGAGGCCGTGAGCAAAAAGGAGCAAAGGTTGGTGACTTGCTCAGTAGGCAGTGGGAAGAGCAGTGGCAGGAGAAGCTGAAAAGATAGCTGGAAGATTTGGTAAGGTATGTGGGAAGGGTGAAGGGAGGAATGTTTGGGCAGATGTGAACGACTTTTTTGGAAAGGAGAGGAGAAGTCACCAAGAGACTCTGGGAAAAAGACTGCCTCTTCGAAGTATGGTGACTTTTTCTTCTTTCTTGATCCAGATACAGGTATGTCTTTGTGAGAATTGAAGCACAGTTTTTTGACTTAACTAGCAAATATACTCCCTGAGTAGATGGAGCAAGTCAGATGAAGAGGAGTGTTTATTATATTCGGCATTAAAGCTTTTCCAACACCTCTTTCCCACCGACTGCTCATTCTTACCCATGCTTTGCAATTTGCAACCTGGGGTTCTTTTAGTGGTGGTTTCATTGTTTCCTATTTTTTAATGAAGCTGTCATTTTCAGATGATTTGTGGTTCTGTGCTGATAAGCTGATGGATGAAATGGATCAGGTTTTAAAAAACCAAACCAACCAAATTCTGGGAAGAATTTGTGGACAAGTCACCTGTTTTATAACGTGCCCTCATGAAGTCACAGGAGATGAACTATAGGAGAACCTTAAGAGAAAACAGGACATGGGGAGCTTCTTGAGCTAACTACACACTGGTGAACTTGTATTTTGAATCTCCTTCTGCACAGGGAGGAGGAAACAAATCCATGTTAAGCTATAACAAAATGGTAGCATTACTGGTGTGCAATGAGAGGTGAAGCTAAGAAACAGGGCTTATCTGGAGCAGATACACAGGTTTCACTTCAGTCTTTTTCCTCTAAGAGGATGGTTGACAGGCAGGGAGAAGATGGAATGACTGGGAAGAAAGTAAGGACTCTGGTAGAGTTACAGGATAGGTGGATAGTGTGTGTAATATCACAGTTTGCATGGTGCCAGTCTTCTACAGGATTTATTTTCAAATGTTCATAAGTATTTCTAGTTGTAATACTTGGTTGTAGTGTCATTTTATAAGTAGTGTAATTGCCATATGTGTATAATAGTAACAGAATGCTAAAAAGTTGTAACTGTCTCTGTTTAAAACAGCAATAATTGCCAAGGAAATTCTGAAAGAATTTTCATCAATCAGTCGACAGAAAAAGGGGTGGAAACAGTTAAAAATCCAGCTGATACGTCTTGTATTAAGGGTCTTTCCTGTGTCCTCATAGGGTTGTTATCCTACAGAGACTCTGTAACAGTATGCTAATGAAAAAAGACTCTTTATTTATAGAAAAAGTAACCTAGCAGGATAGCAAGGTAAGTCTGTTTCAGGGCTGGTTTCAGCCATATACAGAGGAGATGGCCCATATAGATTGTGCATCCTAAAGGAGGCTCAGGAAAAGTTCTTTCCAATCTGGAGGAGATCTTGGATCTCCCCCTCGGTTTTCACCTCCTGGAGTATAACCCCACACAGTCAACCAGCAGGATATGAGGGAAATGTAATTTGAGGAACTAGTGAAGGGAGATTACATTTAAATCCCAGTAACTCAAGGAAAAGATCCCATTGTGTTGTGTAACAATTAAGTGTCCTCATTTTCTCTGAGCTGTTGTGTACTTTGACTGATACTCAATGTGGCCTACTGACTATATGTAACTCACCGTGAACTAGGAAGTTTTTTGACATTACTCAGAATAGGAGTGTGACGTGGAAGACAACTACAGAGTAGTGTCGTCATTTTCTTCCTCACAGAGTGTGATCCAGCTCACAGTCAGGAAAATCTTGTGATTGATATGATGACCTTTTTGCCAGTAGCTGGTCTTTAAAGCAACTTTGAAAAAATTATTTTGCTTATTGCTGCCTTGTGCTGTAAATGCCAAAGAAATATGGGCTCTGAGATACAAAAAAATTAACCAAGTTGTGAAATAAAATCCTTCATGAGCAGTTTCAGAGCCAAGAGATCTGTGAGCACTCTTAGAGGGTCCTGGCTGATAGGCACCAAAAATGCCAATTTCTTGCATACAGAGTTAGCTTGCAAACTAACTTGTAAATCCATCTGGAGTGGAGGGGTGGGGGGAGATGGGCTGAAATGCGTCTGAATGCTCTCTGTGGAAAAGCTGTTCGTGGAAGCTGTGAAAACCCAGACAGTTGTGGTGTTCTGGAGGAGACCAAAAAGTGAAATCCTTAATTTGTTACAGTCATAGTACTTTGAAACTCACCTGCTGGAAAATATATGATTCTGTTGTAAAAGTCTCTGAGCTACTTCTGGCTTGTCTGAACTCTTCAAATGTTGACTATAGCATTCTGCCAGCCTCTGAAATGTCTCCCCTAATCTAATCCCCAGACTAATGAAGGCTGTGGTATGAGGGGGAAAAAAAAGCCCAACCTGACAGGTATTTCACAATGAAGGAGTCGTTATCCAGTTACCCTAGGCCCTTTTTGTAGTTAGTGTAAAGAAAAACAATTTTGGTATGAATCTTAAGCATTGATTTAAAATGTCCAGCTCGAGATGGATAAGGACCAAAATTTTACCTTCTTTGCTTCAAGCTAGTGTAGAGTTTGCTTTGACTAAGAATGCAGTCACACTTTTTAAACTCAAGGTCTGTCTTCACTGTTATGTACAAATAATCATTAGTTACACTATAGAGAAAAGGATAAACCAATTTGCCTTGATTTACATAGGAAGTCTCTGTCTAACACATTTTTAACATATCTACTTTACTTTTGATTGATATCTTCTATTATTTTGTTACTGTTATCAAGCTACTAGAAGTTGTATCTTTTCATTTAAGGCTGTGTTTATCGCTTTCCTGTCTGTCTTCCTTACTTAATGTGTCATTGGCAAATACACCTAGGAGTCAAATGAACATGGTGCCATGTGTGTAATCCAGTATGAAATATTACCTGCTGATATGTGATTAGGTTATCATTTATGACTAGTTGTAGGTAAGCCCACTGCGTCAACAAAATGTTACCACATCCAGTGAATATGCTACAATTATGATATTGTCTTTGTTTTAAACCATATGCTTGCTGGTATTTGTTTCCTGTCTTGATTAATCTTAGTTTTGTTGTCTTGTCTTAGGTCAGAGGATTGAAACAAGACAATGGATTGGGGAGCTCTGCATACCATTTTGGGAGGTGTAAATAAGCACTCCACCAGTATCGGGAAGATATGGCTCACAGTCCTCTTCATCTTCCGTATCATGATCCTGGTTGTGGCTGCAGAGAGAGTCTGGGGAGATGAACAAGATGACTTTGTCTGCAACACGCTTCAGCCTGGCTGCAGAAATGTTTGCTATGATCACTTTTTCCCCATCTCTCACATCAGACTCTGGGCCCTGCAGCTGATCTTTGTCTCCACACCTGCTCTGCTGGTGGCCATGCATGTGGCTTACAGGAGGCATGAGAAGAAAAGGCAGTTCAGAAAAGGAGACCAGAAATGTGAATTCAAGGACATAGAGGAAATCAGGAAACAGAGGTTTCGTATTGAGGGCTCCTTGTGGTGGACGTACACCAGCAGCATCTTTTTCAGACTGATCTTTGAAGCTGTCTTCATGTATGCGTTTTATTTCATGTACGATGGGTTCCGAATGCCTCGCTTAATGAAGTGTAATGCCTGGCCCTGCCCCAACACTGTAGACTGCTTTGTTTCCCGACCTACTGAAAAGACGGTGTTCACCATTTTCATGATTGCTGTGTCCAGCATTTGCATTCTTTTAAATGTGGCTGAATTGTGTTACTTACTGACAAAGTTTTTCCTCAGAAGGTCTAAAAAAGCTGGAAATTCGAAACAGCAACCTAACCATGAGAATAAGGAAGAAACCAAACAGAATGAAATGAATGAGTTAATATCTGATAGCTGTCAGAACACAGTTATAGGGTTTTCAAGTAGCTAAGGTGGTGTCAATGCTGATGTTCACTCTTTTTGGAGTGAATGTTTTATATAAAGACTGCAAGTGAAATTTGTTGTAAGAAACAAAGTTGGGTGAGATTTTGATGCATAGTGTCAGATGTCGAGTATGTACATGTCTGGGAAAGTCAGGGCAGCCAGCCTAAGCATGTGAAAATTGTGTGAGGATTAAATAGGAAGATGCACTTTCCTATGAATACCCTTACAAGCTGACTATGACAAGTGGGAAAGCCCACTGCTACCTTCATGCTGACACAGCTCCTGAAAACTAAATGCAACAGCAATAAGAACAAAACTCTTTCCAAGCTAGGTATTGTAGTATTACAAGATGTTTTGTAATAGCGATAGTTTTTACTTGTGAACTGATGATTAAAATATTTTTCTAAAATCTAAGATTCCATATGTTACTTAAGGTGTTATAGTACACAACTGACTGTGTTTTATTTCTTAACCAGGCATATGCAGACAAACCCTGCAATATCATATTCATAGAGAAGAGACAGCAATAGGCTACATACATCTTCACAGCTTTGCAAGTGCTGCTTGAGTGGGCAGGTAGCTGGAGGCACTTGCATACATGCTGCTGCCTGTAGGGGAATTGTATGAAAGCCCACCAGTGTGGATAATTGAGGTAGCTAGATTCTGAGTGCAAACTCATGCCTAAAAACAGCACAAGAATATAGTTGCAGCCTATGTAGGCTTGTTTAAAGATCTAGCAGACCTGGTAATCTTACCAATCTCTTCATTGCATACTGCCAGTTTTATAGCAACTTACTTGAGTTTATGTAGATGTTTATTTCTGCAATGTATTAGCTGTATTTGTTTCTTTATACTGTATCACATCATGGAACTTTTTTGGTTTTGATTTGTTTGGTTTTTTTGTAATAGACTGATGGTGCTGTTATGAGACTAGAGTCTGTCTGGTTTCAAGGACATGGAAAAGTATTACTGGAAATGGAGCAAGTCTTCTGAATAAAAGGCAAACACTTCAACTGTTCTTAGTAAAGTGAGAGTCTATATGTGAATGCTAGGCAAGATTTTAAGTAGGAACTTAGAAAAACATTTTCAAGTAGAGACTCTACATCCAAAGTGTACATAACCCCTAGACAGCTCTCATTCCCATCCAGGGCACTGATGCCCTAACTCTGTTGTCCGTACTCTAATGGAGATACTGCCATGCACTCAAGAGTTACCTGTGTATGTGGCTGTGGGAGGGGTGTGCTTGTGAAAGAAGGGGAACCTGAAAGTCAGAGGTGGGTGCAGTGAAAGGCAGCTATATTGTCTTGTGTGCTTCCTGTTTTGGGCCACTTCTTACCACCATGGATACACTGACCTCGGTAGAGCTAAGTTTTGGGGGTTGGTTTGTTTGTTATAATCAATTTCACAAATGGATTAACCTCACTGTTTTTGTATAATGGAGCTACTCTTCCAAGGTGCAGAACAAAGAGCAGGTATCCTTAGGAGCAGATACTGCAGAGTGCCGTTTTCCTCATGCTGTTGTATCACACTTCTTACAGGTGCTGGCACAGCTCTGTGTGTGTTCATGTTGTAAGAGAGCTTGGGTGGGTTGGTGGTTTTATGTGTGACTAGTAAAACCCTAACAGGGAGCAGGGACAAGCCATGGGAGAGGGAAAATACCTAGAGTCAGCTCTGTCCCTGCATGAGGGCCTGAGCTGAGCCCTGTCATTTATCTGTTCTCTTACACTGGCAAACTCCTGATCTTTCCTGCCTTCACAGCACATTTTCTTTTTTAATCACTGTTGTGAAAAGAAATTGCTACTAGTCTTCTGGATGTGTCTACCAGCAAGCTCGAGGAAAAGGTATGCACAACTATAGTAGATTAGTGTATCTTATTCTCTCTGCAGTTTTAAAGAAGCTGTTCATTTAGGGTCAGGAAGGTGGGTGCTCAGGCTGTACCTTGCTGGATCACCCCACAGTCTGCCCTGGGGCACAAGCAGAGTGATGGTTCCAGGGTGTGGAGATACAGCTGCTCCTCTTCCAGGACTGTGTTTTATAGAACACCTTGAGACTTGACTTTCATTTAGGACATCTGTGGATCACATACCATATATGAATGGAGATCAGTTAACAATTATGCTTGATTGGGTCTTACCTCCTTGGTTATCAATTTGAAATAGCCCTATGCTGAATGCCAATAAACCTGTGAAATACTTTGAGGGAGATAAGTTTTCCTCAGATGGAGGAGGGGTAGTTTTTCTTGGTCTATGATAAAATCCAGGCCTGCAAAACCCCAAATGGGGCTATGATGATAGCTCTCTGTGGTTTTTCTTTTCTTCCTCATAAGTTTTCAGTTAGTTCTAGTCCAGCAGTTAGTTATTTTCTAGAACATCAGTTCCATGACTTTCTTTTCATTGTGGGTAAGGGGGCAAAGTTTCAATGAAGAAATCAGTTGTCTGCGGTCCTTTCTAAGCCAGCACAACTCTGTGTGGCCATGCTGTAAATGAATCCCAGTTGGCTGAACATTTCCTGCATTGTAGCAGGACCTGGTAAGGTGCAGTCTGGCAACACTGCCCCGTTGCTGGTGTCCTGGCAGCCAGATGGGTTGGGAACAAATTGCCAGTCCCTGTCCAATCTGCACCAAGGGCAGCTGTAAATCAAAGAGTCGGAGCCGATCCAAGGCTTCACTAGCACTAAGCTATTGATCATCTCAGCAGGCAAGACCAGTTGTGACCAATGTGTTTGGCTGAAGTATTTCTTCTCATTCTATATACAACCCTCATTATGAACACTCTCCTCTGAAATATCCCTGCTGCATATTGTGGCCTCAGCAGAGGAGGTGGCTGTGTTTTGTAGGGTCACAGCTAACCCTTTCTGCAGGGAAAAGCCGAGCTGCTTTTCTTTGTTTCCAACTTCCTATGCCTCCCCAAACTGGTTGGGGGTGCTCTGAACTGCAAAGCATACCCATCCCCAGATGTTCTCTGTGCTTGTGCATGCTCTTGCTCCTGCCCTGCAGC
The DNA here is from genome assembly GCF_001522545.3 of Parus major. Classification (NCBI taxonomy): domain Eukaryota; kingdom Metazoa; phylum Chordata; class Aves; order Passeriformes; family Paridae; genus Parus; species Parus major. Next base: position 65,345,375 of record NC_031768.1, on the reverse strand, counting down.
TTGGGAGAGGGTCTCCCCAGCCCTCTAAGTCTCTGACTTACTGGTGACCAGTTTGTACTGTACTGGCACCACCATCCTCCCATGGTAGTTTAGCCAGTTTTCTCTGATGGCAGCTGGCTCAGTTGTCTCTGCCCATCCCTGCTGCAGTTCCCCACCCTGTGATTTCTCCTTTGTTATGCCTAGGGCAGAGATTGCTTAAATTGGTTTTGATGCCAAACAATTAATCAGAGCCTCTGGAAAAGCTCCCTTGCAAATTCCCTGTATCCCCTCCCACCTTCTTGTGTTGCTGTCCTTTCAAGCAGGCAGGAGCCTTGATGGCCTACAAGTGCAGCAGTACTGGCTGCTGGACTTTATTCCTGTTATGCATTGTGGCCCTTGACTCCAGCACCACTGCACACCCTCCTCCATCCTTCTCTCTTCCTTTCAGCTCAGCCCCATTGCAACTTTGACTCTGTTTTTCTATTGACCTGGGCCAATCCCAGCAGCCCTGCATGCCAAAGATCTAAAATACATGAGACCAGCTGTGGGATGGTCTGAACCCACTCTCCTCCTTTTGCATGTTTAAGCTGCCTCCCCTATGCCAGGTGCTGCAGCTATGAGCTCTTTGCTGCCAGGTTAGAGTCACTTTGGCTCCCCAACCCTTTCCATGGTGTATGCTGTGTCAGCCCAGTGCCTCACCCACCCTTGCCCTGCAAGAATGTGCTGGAAAGCTTTGCCACAGCCAACATGAGGCAGACCTCTGCTCTGAACTGCCTAGTATTGTTTTTCTATTGCCACTGTTATCTGTATTCCCCTTACTGAGCCAAAGCTGTATTATAATCCTGCTGAAATAAATCTATTTCATAGAATCATAGAATAGTTTGGGTTGGAAAAGACCTTGAGAGGTCATCTAGTATACCCTTGCAATGAGCAGGGGTGTCTTCATCTAGATCAAGTTGGTCAGTCCCATCCATTGTAACCCTGAATCTTTCTAGTGATGGGGCATGTACCATCTCTCTGAGCAGCCTGTTCCAGTGTTTCACCACCCTCATTGTAAAAAATGTCATCCTTTAATCTATCAAGTCTGAGTCTGCCCTCCTTTAATTTAAAAACATTGCCCTTGTCCTATTGTAAGTGGGCCTGCTAAATTCATCAACATCTTTCTTATAAGCCCTTTTTAACTACTTAAAAGGCTGCAAAGAGGTCTTGTTGGAGCCTTCCCTTCTCCAGGCTGAACAACCTTAATTCTCCCAGCCTGTCTTCACAGGAGAGACCTTCCATTCCTCTGATTGTTTCTGTGGCCCTCCTCTGGACACACTACAACAGGTCCACACTTTTCTGTTCTGAAGACTTCAGAGCTGCTGCAGCCCTGCAGGTGGGGTCTGAGCAGAGCAGAGCAGAGGGGCAGAATCCCCTCCCTGGCCCTGCTGCCCACGCTGCTCTGGATGCAGCCCAGGACACCTTTGGCTTTCTGGGCTGGGAGTGCACACTGACAGCTCATGGCCAGCCTCTCACCCACCAGCACCACCAAGTCCTCTGCAGGGCTGCTCTCAATCCCTTCATCCTATTGATACTTAGGGTTGCCCTGACCCAGGTGCAGCACCTTGCATTTGTCTTTGTTTAACCTCATGAGGTTCCCGTGGGCCTACTTCTTGAGCTTGTCCAGGTCCCTCAAGTGTGTCATTTGAAAACTTGTTGAGTTTTCACTTGATCCCACTGTGTATATCTGACATCACTGATGCAGATATTACAGAATATTCTGAGTTGGAAGAGACCCACAAGGACCATGAAGTGCAACTCTTAAGTGAAGGGCCCCATATAGGGATCAAACACACCACCTTGGTGTTATTAGCACTGTACTCTAGCCAACTGAGATAATCTCAGTGGCTCAAATTAAAGGTCATATGGTTTGAAACCACCTGCCATGGCAGAGGAAAGGGGATATTAAACAGTCTGGTCCCAATATGGAGGTGGTCCCTGAGGGACACCGCTTTTTGCCAATCTCTATTGGGACATTCAACCACTGACCACTCCTTTTTGGATATAACCATCCCAACTTATTCCTCATCTACTGAACAGCATATCTATTAAATCCATCTCTACATTTCAGAGAGAAGGATGTTGTGAGTGGACTGTGCCAAAGGCCTTAAAAAATGCAGGTAAATGATGCCTGTAGCCCTTCCCTTGTCTGCTGCTGTAGTCACCCCATCACAGAAGGCCACTGGGTTGGTTAGGCAGGACTGGCCTTTGGTGAAGCTGTGCTGGCTGTTCCAAATCACCTCCCTGTCCTCCATGTGCCTAAGCCTCTGTGCTCTCAGAAAGCATGTCTCTGAAGCCAGAGGGACTGTTAGGATGAGACCCTATGCCACACTGGCCACTACTGTCCCCTCAGGTGGGCCCATGGGCAGAGACCATCTCCACCTCAGCAAACTTCCTCACAGGGACGTTGCATTGCGCTGCAGCGGGAGCACGACTGGTGTGGCAGCCTTGGCACTGCCAGAGGCAGTGTGTACACCCATTTCCCTGAACAGCCCTGTAATGTCAGGCTTGTATTTCTCAGCTTTGGCATCTAAAGGTGAATGGCCTCCTCTTCAGCTTCCAGAGAAGCTGAAAATTGCCTTCACAAAAAAAGATGGTGGGGGGGTGCAAATAACTTCTGCAGTTTCCTACCCACTTGTCCCTGCACCCCTGATGCTGTTTTGGAGTATGCAGAGCTGGGTGGCTCAGGTGGGCTTCTCCAGAAAGAAGCACCCAACACTGTGACCAACAATCACGGAGCAATGGACAGGTGGGTCCGTGGGAGGAAAAGACAGGGAGAGGTTCTTGCAGAGCCCTGACTCAGCCATCAAGTCCCAGCATGGGCCCCAGTCAGCACCTTGTTTCATCTCTGGCAGGAGGCATACGGATGGCAGTGCCGCTCCCTGCACCTCGTCACCGCTGGCTACCACCTGCCTGAGCCCCTGGGACACCCATCAATGTCAGAATTTAGACTTCAGCCTCCCCACACCCACCAGTGCTCTCATCATCACATCGGCCCTTTCTGCAAGCTTGCAGATATTTCAGGGCCAGATCCAAAGCTCCTCACTGTCACTCAGCAAATCCCTGTTGATGCTAAGCAGGCTTGGGCTGGGCCCTTAGGAAGGGCGTAACTCCTTAAAAACACTGCAATACCACCCAGATGCTTTCTGCACTCCCCTTTTGCAACATCAGGTCCCATTTCACACAGCAGCTGTTACCTCCTGGCCGCAGATCTCCACACTGGATACGTAATTCCTGGTTCAGGCCGTGCCCACCCATGGCCAGAAGTGATGGTGCCCCAGTGCTGTGCAGGCTGAAGAGCTATACTGATGTGTGGTCATGCTCTCACAGACATTTCAGCCACTTCCAGTTTCTGCTGGTGGCTGCAGAAAAGACTTTCTTACTTAGAGGGGGAGAGGAGCTCTCTAGAATGTTCTGGTTTAACAAATCCAAGAGGTTTTTTGTTTTTCTTTTCTGTTGTTTTGGATGTTGGGAAGCCACTTATTTATGTATGAGCCCATGAATCAGAGAAGCTTGGGACAGCAAGATCAGTAAAGCAGGAAGGTTTTACACCCTGCTGGCTCACAACCCAACAGGACCCTCAGTCCATGGCAGTCAGGCAATTTGACTTCCTTCAGACCCAGAGGCAGAGCTGGTTGTCCTAACAATTCAGAGCAGTATGGTGCAGCCTTTCTATATTAGCCAAACCACAGTGGACTCCTGGCAAATCTAATTTCTCCCACTATTTTACACCACCATCCCTTTGTTATAATTTACATGATGCACCTCTCAGGCCAGTGACCCATCTCAGTGATGTCCTTGGGAGGTCTGGGAAATTTTGGCAAGTATTAAACAACGATGACATCGTATAAAGCATGGTAATGGCCTCGAGAAAGAATCCTTTGATGCCACCTAGGATATGTGAAAAGCCTGGAAAGAAAAGCAACTGGTGAACCCTGTGGCCCAGGCAAAACTCCCTGTATGTCCCTGGGGCTAAAGTTCACAACAGTGAACCTGGAATGGCTCTTGTAGCTTTCAGCCAGATGTGGGTGACACAGGAGGGAGAATTTAATCCTGTTATTAGGGATGATTGCTTCGGTTTAATTAAAATATTGCCCAGGTAGGAACACACTGTGTGTTCAGTTGAGGATAATAAAAAAACGTTTGAAAACATCCAACAGAGGCTGTCAGAAAAAATTGCCACACACAGTTATTTACTCAGTTTTCGGTTTCTTATCTGGTAAAAATTTAACTAGTTCACCAGTACCTGCAAAATTTCCCAGAGTAGATAAGGTTTGTGCAGTGAGCCAGAACACTCCTGTCTCCCACACCACAGCTGTCCAAATGGGGCTGAACTCAGCTCTGATCCCACAGTTCCAAAAAGGAGGAATAATGAAAATAATAGTTTGTATTGACACAGATAAGTGTAGCAAAAAGTAGGATTCCCAGCAAATGTTTTAAAACCTGGGTTAAGGACTCAAGTTTT
>NC_031768.1:65327079-65340492 GCF_001522545.3 Parus major | reverse complement strand
CAAAGAAAGAAATTGCTAATGAAATAGATAATTATATCACCCAGTTGTGCTGGCGGGTGGGAGGCTGGGCTGTCCTCGGGGATCAGAGACCTAAGGGTGTCTCCTAAAGACACACGTGATTTCTGTGATTTCTGGCACAGAGCTGGAAGGTGTGTCCACACCCAGCAGAGGTGAGAAGTGATGAGCAGAAACACCTTCCTTTTTCTTGGTCACTGTAAGGAAAAACAACAGCATCAATGGGAGTAAGTTCTTCACTTGTTCACAGACACGAAACTGTTAACTGGATCTGCATTTACTGTGTATTAATTCACAGGAATTAGAGATGAAAGGGGAATGCTGCATTCAGTTTTACCTCCTCAAAGCCAAGAGGTTTTGATTCCAAGTTTATTTTTGTGTTTATCTCCTGCTTATTGTAAAAATTAAAGTTGTGCTGGGGCTTCCTCTGCAGGGAGAGCCTGACTTGCCAAACTGCCACCCACGCTTTCTCCCTCTGGCATTTCCCCTGTTCTTCCCAGCAACGAGGTGGGGTTGATATGGAAGTTACATGGGTTTATATGGGGTAACATGGAGACACCCCTTGTCCACCCCTCTGGTCCCTCCAGTGACACCAGAGAGAGGAGTTGAGGATGAACTTAAGAGGTGACAGTGGAAGCCACACAGTGAATTTAAGTGCCTGGAGGGCTGGGTGGCAGCTGGATGGGGGTTTCCTTTATTACAGCTCTGAACTGAGTAGGTGTCTGACATAGGTTTAAATCCTATTAATATAGTCTCTTGGATCTCATCCCAAAACCTATCTAACCCCTTTATCGCTGTGTAGGGAAAACCCTGATTAGCAGTCAAAGGTTTTGGCAGTCAAAGGCATCCTACCAGCTAATCACCAATCAAAGGGAACACTTCACAGCCTCTGGAGACCCGACTTGTACAGCTTTATGCCCCAATGGTCTTGCTCGGTTCACACACAATTCACCAGCTTAATTTATTCCTCAGCAAGCTAACTCTCACTTTCTTTTTTCTATTTTTTTTTCTTTTTTCTTTTTTTAACAGTTCTGGTATTTTACAGCATCGTTCACCAAAGAGCTGGGACTATTATCCAATTGACCACTGAAGAACAGCTATTAAACATGATTAAAAACAAGCAGAAAATGCATTGTTTCTTGATGGATCTATTAGAAAGATAGAAAGAAATGTTACTTTTTTACACACTTACTAACCAATGAAAAAAGGTGAATATTAGAAATAAGATGTCACAAACTGCAAGTCTGAAGCAGAATCAAAATTCACCTGGATCATACTTGAGGTGTATTTGACTTGAAGAATGCTTGAAGAATAATCTGAAGTTGCCTGAAGACCTGACCTTGCTTGAGCATTTCCTATATCAGAAAGGCTGCTTTGATTAAATAAATTAATTTTATATTTATCTTTATAAATTCCTGGAAAATTCATGTGGTAGGAAGATTAATACTTCATTAATACTTCAATTAGTCTAAAGCTTGGATACATTATTTTGGCTTATTTTGGTAAACTGTCAGTGCTGTGAAACCAAATAGAACTTTGGGTAAATTCTCAGCACTAGCCAAGCCCAACAGTACTGACAGCAAAAGCCTGAGTATTTGTTATTTTGGGGTTTAACTATAATTTTCAGAGGGTAGAGGACACCTCTGAGGACTGAAACATGCTGCTGAAGTGATTCCTTTAGACTGCAGGGTTCAAACCCACGTCTCCATCTAACCTCTGAGAGAGAGGTGGCACTACCTCCCCTGCCACTGGCACAGCTCACAAGCCTTCACTAGCTGTCCTGGGCTGTGGTATAGAAATGTAATGCTTTCCAGAAAGTGGTGGCTTTCAGAAATCTGGCCAGTAACTTCTAGGCCTAATTGGATAAATTCTTTAGACAACTTTCCCCATCTGTTCCTTTGCTCTCTGGAATTAAAAAACGAGCACGAGCTGCTTTATTCCTGAAGCCACAACTCTGTCATAGCAGATGTCAAATAAGCAAAAGCAAAAATAATAATTAATTCAGCTATTTTTAGAGATCATGCTGTGATTTTTACATCAGCAGGAAGTGCTATTACATTACTGGGTAGTGCTGGAAGTGTACTGAGCGCCACAGAAAAAGAGATGCAAACACAATTAACTGGGCCAAGTGGAGCTATGCACAGCTAAAAGGGCATGAACAATCTTGTTTTTTACACCCTTATGTTTTTTATTTCATGTCTCTGAAGTTAGACACAGGCATGTGAATTTTGCTGACTTACAGGCAAAATACCTGTTCCCAGGACGTACAGTGGGCTGCACAAAAATGCAACATGTCTTGACATAAGGAAGAATGACCTCACCTGGGGCTGTGGGTTGCAGTTTGGAAATAAAATGTTTCAACAGCAATTGCAATCCCTGGCAGGAGCTGAAAACTCTGCACGTTCTGATCTTGAATGGAATTTCCTTGTGGCTTCACATAAATGCTGTCAATCCAAATAATTTCCAGTAGATTCCATCTCTTTTGAAATAATAAAAACTACTGCAAGTGATTTATGAGCACCCTTGTGTGGTCCTCTACCCATAATGATAAAATATCTAGCAGTAAAACACCTGGTGTGGCTTAGACCTGATTTATTTTACACTTTTTCCACAAACTAGACATGTACAGAGTTGCTGTAAGGTTGTTTTAATCCCATTTCTCTGGTGTCCAGACAAGATTCCCTGCACAACTCAGGCTATCAGCCAGCCCACACCAGCCAAATGCCAGCAGGAGCACTGTGCTCCTTCCCCACACTGGTCCCAAGAGATAAACCCCGCTGTGAATGGCTCCTGGTCTCATTTTGGTTTGGGGCCTCACAGCCTGTGGGTCACCAAGATCTGAAATTTGTCTCTCTTTCCATCCTCTCCATTTTCTCTGAAACCCCAACATATTTGGGGAGACACTTTTTCCTGCTATTTGCATTTGTACATTTAGCTATGTGCCAAGACAGCCCAACACCCAGTTCCTCTGTGCTGCCTTGACCACGAAAGACATCCCAGTCCTTCACAGCGCCAGACTGAGAAGGGACTGCACACCCAGGTTGGAGAGACGAGAGAAGCTGAGGTGTGTGCAGGAGAGGGACACCAAAGCCTGTGGCTGCTGCTGAGATCAGACACAGCATCATGGGGAAAAAGTGGTCTGCCAAAAGTGTTGGGAGTTATACTGGGGGTCTCTTGGAGGGGTGTCCTAGCACAGATAGGGAGGTCTGGTTAGGAAGCCACTGCTAACACAGCTCAGCAAGCACTTAATGTGTGGGTTTGGGCACTTCCCCTTGAGCATGCAATTCCAACCTCTTTTTCAAAATGCTACCCTTTTATGTAGTCAAATAACAAAGGAACAGATTTATTTTTTTTCCCCATGGTCAGTTTATTCTGCCACCCACCATTTACTCATAAAAATGTCAGTTCAAACAGAAAGCACCTAGCAGCAGGCATGTGATGGTGCTGAGAAAGAATCTCAAATAAGGAGCAACAACCTGGAAAAACATAATTTCTTATTATTCTTAGCAAAAGAAATTATCTACTGACCCATTAAATTATACCAGCAAGTCACCAAGCACCTGTTCAGCTGGAGCCCTTGACTTCATGCCAGATTTTAAGTACTGAGGATACATGGATAATGCTAACATTGCAAAAGACAGTAGTTTTGTTGGATGTCCACCTTTCCCTGCCTGAAGCAAATCCCTTTATGGTGTACTTGAATAAAATGAAGAGCAGAAGTAGAAACATTCATGACCCAAAGGGATTTGGTTTTACTTCTTTTAGGGTGCTGGTTGAAAGGGTTATTTCTTGTGTTTACCTGGAGTTTTTGTAATCCTGAATGCCTACATTTCTTAGGAATAAGCTCAGTGATCTTTCCAAGGAGAAGCTGTGTGGCTCTTTGCAATTTCTTGGCATAATATTTCTGTTTCTTCCATGTTTACAAGATCCCACAGATCTCTGCAGTGGGCTCTGCTGGGACTTCTGTGGTTATCAGTATGATGACAAGCAAGGAAGAGAGACACTGGTGCCTGGAACATTATCTTCCTTGGAGCTCCACCACCCTTTGGAGATAGAAATCAAGGACTCCTTCAACATAATCATTTAGCAATAATTGGTGATCCAGTTCTAAATTATCTGGTCCCTCTGGCTTGTTCCAAGTCCAGCTGATTCAGTCTGTGTGTAGACTTAACCACCTGAGCTCCTTTCCCTGGTTCTGTGTCATTAAAATGCACCTGCAGCTGCAGAGAAATCCATGAGATCTTTCAGGGAACCCCCTGGAAGTTTGCAGCTACTTTCTTTTCAGATCTGCCAGTACAATTCTCCTCAAAGAGCTTGAAAGTCACCTTCCACCACCCAATCAGACACAGGGAAAAGCCTTTCTTCTCTCTGGGACTATTCTGAACACCAGAGATTTCTTGGTACTCAACAAAAACACAGGAGTGAGACAAATTCTCAGTTTTTCCAGCCTGTGGCAGCTGCTGGCAAAAAGACTGGGGAAAATAACAGGGCTGAAAAGGCACTGTCCTTTGGACAACAAAAAGGGGATATTAGAAAAGTCAGGACTGGAAAGAGCACATGTAAAGTAAGGATGTCAGGGAGAGCCTAAAATAGCAGACAGATAATTCAGAGTACTGGGGCAAGAGTTCCAAGGATTTCTTCACCTTTTGTACCCCAGGGATACAGTCATGTTCAAAGTGTTCTCCACCTCTTATTGCAAAAGCAGGGGAAGAGCCAACATCCTTATTCCTTTCCAACCTGCTACAGACAAGAGCTATGAAACTTACAAACACAAACCCAGCACTTTACCCTTCCCATAATTATTCAAAACAATTTATGCTGTCATAAATTATTGAATCTTTTAATGAAATACTGGTTCAGTCCCTAGTTGTTATCTCCATCTGTCATCCCAATTTATCAGGATCATAAAATATAAGCATTACTTAGCCCTTAAAAATCAGAAGTTATTCTATTTATACCTAACATTTGTTTATCACCTGTAGAAAATACAGGAAAGGAACATAACAAACCAGAAACATTTGGGCAAGAAAAGGGTCACACTGACCCATGAACTTTTTATTCAGCTGCACAATAATTATTTTAGTAAAAAAGTTGTTGGGATTTGTCGCCCTGAGAATCAGACCTTTCGATATTGTTTTCATAATTTCTAGCCACTTTCCCAGGAGAGTAACTATAAACACAGGTGTTTATACATTCCATTAAAGATATGCCTTTTGATGGATGTCACTAAGTGCCAGTGTGGTTGGGAAGGTGGTAACCTGACTATCCAATCCCTGGTTGCTGTCGAAAACCTATAAATACTGAAAGAACAAAAAAACTTCCTTCTTCTTTCATCTCACTTTGAGCTACATCTGTGTGAATCGTTTAGTGTCTGACAGTGACAGGGATTTTTTGTTGTTGCTTTTTAATGTTAGCAAGGCATCTAACATTTTCCCTGGCTTAACTCATGCATTTATTTTTGATGTTGTACATAGAAAATACACTATCTGAGACTTGTGCTGCTGGTCTGGAGTTTGTCTATACCACAGAACTGAGAAGAGTCCTTCTAGGTATCAATGCTATGCTGTAGTCCAGCCCACATCCCCCAAACCCCAGAGAAGCATCATCTGCCTTCCTCTGACAAAGGAAACTGCCCTCAGCATTTTTGTGTACTTTGCTGTTTGGTTTTGTGTCTGGTTGTTTCAAGTCAGCAGAATCATTCCAGCAAGCTGACCACTCCCCACTCTGCTGGTAACATTCCCCTCTTAGGTACAAGGTGGTGCATAACCTGGATGTGTACCCTTTTTTATTACATTCTTAGTGGCCCTTGGCCAAACAAGTCTTCCTGAAGCCTACTTCAGCTTCCTTTATTATTTCCTGCACAGAGCAGAGCCTCGCAGTTTTGCATAATTTCTGTTAACTTTACAGCTCCAAATTGTTGCCCATTGACCAACAGCAGTCAAGCTTGAGCACGCAGCTGTGTGCTTGGTTCCTGTCAGGACAGGAGCTCTCCTAATGTTGTTTTTGCACAGGGGCACCAGTGCCAGCTTTGCACACAGCTTTGTGAGCTTCGGTGCCCAAGGGCTCTTCAGGTGCTGCAGATTTTGCCCCATCAGCAAAACAATCTTAATCTGTCACCTTGTGTTCTTTTTTTCATCTTCTGCACTGAATGTAGATGGCTGCTGAAAGTCAGCAGATTTCGAGAATTCTCCAAATTATGTGCATAGCACCCTTGCAATGTGCTACATTTTCTCCAACCCTTGGTGGCAGTGGAGCCCTTGCTCTTGGATACCCACAAAGGAAGAGAAAGCCACTTGGCTTTGACACATGAAGGAGCCATCTGATGGGATATGTGGCAGGTGTTTCACAAGAAGTCGAATTTACCAGGAAAAAACTTTTAAAGTGGGAAATGAAAACCTAGGGAACGAAAAAACAGGGAGTGGGCATTTGAGAATTTGATTTGTCCATACATCCTGGGACACAACCTGGATACATCTCAGGCAGCTTCATAAGCCTGTTCTTGTGGGCATTGCTCCAGGGAATAGCATGGGGATAGATAGAAGGGCATGGGGATAGCACCCAAAGGGCCCTGGGATTGTTGCTGACTGGGAGCACCACACAGACACATGACCTCCAAGGCACAGCTCTAACCCAGCACAGATCTGTTGAAAGAACATGTTGGTGTGAGCTTGGCTGTAGTTTTTGCAAAAGCTCTTTTTAACAGTCACTGCTTTTCTTAATTTTCTTAATCTTGTTAACAGCATAAGATTTCAACTGTGTCTCTTTAGTTCCTCATGACTCTTCCTTCCCGACTCCTTTCAACTCCCAATTCAACTCCTTTATCTCTGAATAGTTTAGCAAGAGGAAATGTTTCCCATTATATATTTGCATGCAAGAAATGACTTGGTTAATATGATGCATACATAGGTGCTACCAGGTAGTTACTGAATCATCCTATTCTTGTTTTTAATCTGATTCAGGACACGAATTTCAGACCTTGGCAAACTGCTGGATCAGTCACGTAGTCAACGATTTGAATATTGACAAAAGGAGCAAGAGAATGTACTTTATTCCGACTAAATTTAAAAAATGCAAAAGATGCGAATCCACCCAATTTCCATGGAGGAATCATACATCATTCTCAGATACTTCCTGCTTCCCCACCATTTCCCTCGAGTTCCTATCACATGGTCCAACACCTCACACCAGAAACTTTAAACACAAACCTTACCACCCACATCTTCCCTTTATCTTTGTGGGGTGTGAAGAATCAGATTTTTTCCCACTGTTGGCCTCCAGCCTCTCCTCAGTCTTCACCGGCACTATCCTTTGTATTTTGCAGCTTTTATAGGTGTCCATAAAAGCTCCATCAACCCAGCTTTTAGCAATGTCTCTCCCCAGCCTCCTGTATTTGCCACTGATATCTCTCATTGTCTTCTTCCCACCCTTATCTGTGAAAAAGAAAAGTAATGCGGGTTTCTTCTATTCTCTATGTTCTCCAAGAGATAGAGAAGGACAAACCCTCCTTAGATAAGCATCAAAGATTAAAAGTATTCCTGGCAAACCTGAGAAGTCTGCCTGAGCTCTGATAGTGCATTTACAGACATGGAATATGCATGGCAAAGGGTGGGAATCAGTCAAACCTAAGATCTGCCCCAGCTCTGGCTGCGCCCTACACCCTCCTTTGGGGAGAGATTATTTCTGAGAAACAGTGGAAAGCATCTCCCCAGATGCAAAGGAAATCACAAAGCTCCTTTATAGATGCTGCTCTGCCCGTTCCTGGCCTTACTTTTTATTTTTATTTTATTTTATTTTAATTTTTATTTTATTTTATTTTATTTTTTGGTGGTGGGGGAAGAGGTAGGACATAGGGCTCCCTCTCACTGACTCTGCCTTACCCATGCAGGGGTTTGAGCCTTTGTGCCCAAGCAGGGCCAGAGGCTGTGGAGCTGAGGGCAGTGGAGACCCTGGGAGCTGCAAGGCGAGCTGGGCCAGCCAGATGCCTCCCTGAGGGGACAGGCCCTGTGAAAGTGTCTCTGGAGCTGCTGGGCTTGGACAAAAGACCTGAGAAGTTGAGGGAAGCATACTTATCTATTCTAAATAGGGAGGAAAGGCAAACTGCTACTACAAAGAAAATTCTGGTTGCCACAGGGGGTTGAAACAGAGGATCAGGCAGCTTTTGACACCCTAAATGTGTCACTTAAGTGTTGTGTTAAAGTGTCTTTTTTACAGCTGGGCGAAATGATGAAACCTGTTTAACTTCCTTGTTATCCTGGACAGCCAAGGGATAAGGCAGAACCCATGCTGCTTTATGAAATTTAGAAGCTGATTTTGAGGAACTTCTGGAGATAGCTTTTGCTCAGAGAAGTAAACCAGGTGCTGTGTCCCCCTCCAGAAGTCTACTGAATTGTTTGAACTAGGTAGCAAACTTAAAAGAAGGTTGATGTCTTCTGTGCTGCCTTCTTTTATTAGGGGTCTTAGGCTTTGTCTGGCAGAGAAGCCTTTGGAGACTGTAATGATCATGGGATTGATGCCAGTGGCCAGAGAACAGTCACCTCAGCAACACTGACATAAACCAGCATCTTTGCAGCCCTTATGTCAAGTTGAGTTTACAAAGAACATCGAGTGCTGTTTTCACACACAGAGCAGCCTCTCAATCCCTGATCCTCCTCCTACAGCATAAACTACAGCAGTATTTTCATCACATTAATATTTTACTGTAAAAAACCTGAAAGACGACAAAGTAACAAAGTAATTATGTCAAACAACAAAAGTTTGTTCTTTGTAGATAAAATATTCCCTGAAAATGACACATGAGCCCATTACTTCTGTGTGAGGAGAGAGGAGGCAGAGCTGTGCCTGACATGGTGGCTCTGTAAACTTTAAGAATTCAATGTTGTGTAATAGACATGGAAGCTACAGCTGTATGCATTTGAGCTCCTACAACCATGTATTAGCCAGACCTTGCCAACAGCACTTCAGGCACTTTTCTATAAAATAAGAGACTTGTTTTTTAAAAGGCTGGGAGGGCAATTAAAGTGATCATAATAAAAATGACTGGATATTTATTTCAGACACTTATATACATGTAAAGATAATGAAGGAGACAAAATTATTTGCTCAATGGCTAAGCAAGTATGGTATTTTTGGTCATATAATGAATGAGTGTTTAAACAGCAGAGGTAAACTAGTTACACATGCTGAGTTGAACTAGGAAGGTGCTTTTATTGCTGATGTTAGTGCAAAAATTCCATGTGTTACATCTTTAATCCAGCCTCAAAGAAATGTAAACTATTTCCAAAGTGTGGTCTGAGTCTATAGCTGCATTTCCAGTTGATTAATGACAGCTGTGAATGATAAGTAGTGAGTAAGCTACTAGGTGTTGAAAGAGCCTCTTTTGAAGCAAGAGTGGTGAATAAGGAGGTTGCTACACGTATGAAACAGCAAAAATGAAAATCTTTGTGCATGATAAAAGTGGTGCTTTGTGGTACTCAAAACTAAACCTGACCATGAGGAATAGCAGATCTTACCCAGTCTAACAGGATAATGAAATTGCAAGTGAAACTGGGCATCTGCCAATGCAAACTAATACACAGTGTGAAAATCAGTTCAAAGTACACCTATTAAAGTTTATGGGCCTATATGTACCCCAGGAGGTACTGTTCTAATTTCTAACAATGCTTGGGAAAGAATCTTGGACTAATATGAAAAAATCAACTGATTGCTATAATGTGTCTGAAAAACGAAAACAAGTAAATAGGAATTACTAGAAAATGATGGCGAATGCTACAGGAAGCATTGCTCTGTGAATTTATAAATTGTGCAGGTACTTGGACTGCTCTTGTAAAAATGACACACATCACAAGTTGTGGTAAGAACAATAAAGATATATAACAGGTCTTGCATGGAGCTTCAACAAATTAGGCCTTTCAAGCACAGAATAAAAAGGATGGAGAGAGGGTATGACAGAAGTTTATGCACTCTTAAAGGAGATGACCAGGGAAAGACAATTAGCTATTACTCCCAATGGTGAGGACTCAGGAATGTCCCATGAAATTATCTAAGAGCAAGTTTTCAGGAAATTAAATTTTTTTCTCTTTCACCACACATAATTAAGCTATTGAGTTAGTTACTCTAGGATCATGTGGATTTATATATATGTATATATATATTTATGGGATAAATATTAAATATGTATACAAGCCATATAGAGGTGACATCAAAACATAGTTAGGCAAAGCAGAGAGTAAAACAAGTGCTATTAAAAATATTAAAAGTATAGACCCAGACAGAGCCTGTGGAGGTGCCTGGGGGCTGTTGAATGCAGCGATGAAGACACAGTCTTTGGAATGCCAGAGGGCATTACGGGGAGATGATGCCAAGATTTCTGCTATTCTGAGATAAGCCAAAACCTGTTTCTGAGTTGAGAAAGTTACAACAGTATTTATTTTCCTATTTTTTATAAAGCTTTTATTTCCGTATTACTTTATGACCTGCAAGAAACAATGTTTTGTATATACACCAATACTTGGTAGCATTTACCAACTTCAACACTACCCCTTCCTTACAGATGAACCTTTATAGATTCCAGAGTTGTTAAAACTTGTCTCTTGCACCTCCTGCCAATGAGACAGGTATTAAGAAAAGTGTATGCAACAAACCCACAACCCTAGATATATGCTCCGTCAGAATTCCTTGCTAGGATTTCCCTCTCCTTCCCAAATAAAGCATTACATACATGAGCAAGCAAACAAAAATCAGGGAAACTAAAAATAGCACTCAGTTTTAACATAGAATTTGTTTGGTTGTAAATGAAAAATGCTGTGGCAGTACAGAGCAACAAGGGCTGTGAATTTCTTCCAAGTATTTACAATTACTATGTACCAAGCCTGGGTATCATTTCATGAAACATAGTTAACTATTCAAGATCTTTCTTTTTAGATTATTTAAAGATCTTAGATTTCAGTGAAGCTTTTCATTCTCTCACAGCACCCTTCCGGACAAAATGTCCAGCACACAGCTGGATAAACACGTCATGCAAACATGGTGAGCAACTGGCTCATGGGCTGGGCACAAAGGGTTCCAGTGAATGGGGTGACATCAGGCTGGTGACCTGTCACTACTGGGGTTCCATAGGGCTCCATCTCAGGTCCTGTGCTCTTCAGCATCTTCATAAATTACTTGGATGCAGGACTCAAAGATATACTAAGTTCACCAATGATAGTAAATAGGGAGGAGCTGACAACACCCCTGAGGGCAGGGAGGCCATGCAGAGAGACCTGGACAAATCAGAGGGCTGGGCAATCACCAACCAGATGAAGTTTAGGAAGGAAAACTGCTGGATTCTGCACCTGGGATGGGTCAGCCCTGGATGTACTGGGGGATGAGATGCAGGAGAGCAGCGCTGCACAAAGGGACCTGGGGGTCCTGGCTGGCAGAAGGTTGAACATGAGGCAGCAGTGCCCTGGCAGCCAGGAGGGCCAACCCTGTCCTGGGGGGCATCAGGCACAGCATCACAGCCGGGCAAGGGAGGGGATTGTCCTGCTCTGCTCTGAGCTGGGGTGACCTCACCTCAGTGCTGGGGGCAGTTCTGGGTGCCACATTATAAAAAAGACATTAAACTATTGAGAGTGTCCAAAGGAGGGCAATGAAGGTCGTGAAGGGCTTGAGGGGAAGCTGTAGGGGGAGCAGCTGGTGTAACTTGGCCTGTTCCACCTAGAAAAGACTGAGGGGAGACCTCACTGCAGTCTGCAGCTTCCTTATCAGGTGAAGAGGAGGGGCAGACACTGATCTCTTCTCTGTGGTGACCAGTGACAGGACCTGAGCAAAGGGCCTTGAGTTGTATCAGGGGAGGTTTAAATTGGATATTAGGAAAAGGTTCTTCACCCAGAGGGTATTTGGGCACTGGAACAGGCTCCCCAGGGAAGTGGTCACAGCACCAGCCTGGCAGAGTTTAAGAAGCATTTAGACAATGTTCTCAGGCACATGGTGTGATTGTTGGGGTGTCCTGTGCAGGGCCAGTAAATGGACTTGATGGCCATCATGGGTCCATTCCAACTCAGAATATTCTACGAAGTCCAACTTAATTTTCTAAACCTCTGAGAGCAAAGCGAAATTAATTTGTAATTTTGCAAATACACACACAAGTTTCTAGTAATTGCTATCTATACAAATTACTAGATCAAGTTTAAATATTATTTAAGTTCCTAGTGATGAAAGCATTTCTACTTCAAGAGACAAATGTCACAAAACCAGACTCAGTACTAAGTGTAACATACAGAGCTTTACTTCAATATACAGTGACAAACAGCATTTTCAGCAGTACTTTTTTATACTCAGACAAATGTTTATTATTTTTCCTACACATCCTTTTTAACACAGCATTCATTTCTGGTAGGAATTTTTGTCAGTGTTTTGAAAAGCTAAGACTCTTTACTAAGTTTAATCAAGCATCATTTAATTGAAGTCATACTTGTTTGGATGCTTTGGGTGAAGTGCAGACTGTGTGAGGCTAACCTGAGCCTGAGAGCAACACTAGGTATACTTTATCCATTACAAGCAAAGCCCAAACTAAGGGCTTCTAGTGCTGATGCAAGTAATTCATGCCTGGCTGGCTTAGACTTCATCCACAAAACCTTTCCTTGTAGGTGGATCTTAAAATAATAACAAGAAACTTTCCTTATTTTTTTAATTGTGAACAACAGAGCTCAATCGCCAAACAAATAACACCTAGTGACAGATCTTCACATGGCAAGTAACTCTGATTTGAGTCACTCTTTATACTTCCTGCTAGATTACTTTCTCTCACAAAACCAACTCTAACCCCCACTCCCTTGGTGCAGTAGCAGCGAAATCAAGGCTGTGCACCCTAGTGAGGAATTTATTTTCAAAGGAAAACCAAGCATCTTACTTCTATCCCGCTCTTAGCTGCCTCATGCCCTTTTTATCCCTACATCTGGCTACCCAGATGAATTTTTTGTTATCAGTTCATTAGCTAGTTTACCTTTTCCTTGTCTTCCAAACTCAGGCTTTCTAAGGTCTCTGAGGTTCTGTTCTCACCCTAGAAAAAATCTGTGTGAGCTGCGTTTTATCTGACCGTTTTCCAAACTTTCTCAACGTGTCGATTTTGTCCGGCTGCCACGGCTCAGGGGCAGTTTCAGGGTATCCCGCGGGACTGATTTCCCCCCGGGACACGTTTTCTACCAACACTTGGGAATCAATCACAGCACTGGGCCGTATTTGCGAGGTACCGGGTCCGCTCCGCCCGATGCGCGCCCTGTGTTCATGGGCATCCCGGGCGACCCCGAGGGCGCTCCCGCGGGGGCACCATCCCCATTCCCGCTCAGTCCGCAGCAGCTCCCGCCCCGCGGGCACGGCAGAGCCCAGGGCCGGCGGCTCAGCCCCGCCACAGCCCGGCCC